>NC_052506.1:48975555-49085598 GCF_014356525.2 Nilaparvata lugens | reverse complement strand
ACCATACCATATTATGTTAATATAGAACTATAATCTAGAGAGAGAGTACCTCTTCGAAACACTTGTTAACTGTAACTAAATTATAATATTGTCAGGTTGGCATTAGTTGAGTTGACTTTGTTAGGTTGGCACAAGTTGAAGATTGAAATGCATTTATCGCGGAAAAATTGATTGGGCACTGCTACTTCAATAGGAGCTATTCCTGGGAATATTATATTACTAGACGTCAGGCTCGCTTCGCTCGCCATATCCGTTTAGCCAGACTTTTAGTCTGTACCCCCGACTGGATCGTCCTAACATTAAGATAAAAATGCTCGAATGAAAAATGCAGGCGAGCGAAGCGAGCCTGCTTGCATGCTGGTACACAGGTTCGGTGCATGACTGTGGTTCATTATTTTTAGGCTTGGTTATTGGCAATTCTTTAATCATTTCTGTGTCAATGCTGTAAAATATTTTCGGTGGTGGGCTGGTACTGGTGGTAGTTCTTCGGGAGGAATAGTAGACTTAATATAGGTTGTTTTTTGCATACCGAATTTGATGCATGTTTGATATCTTTATTGGTGGCGGGCTGGTGCGGTGGTGGATTTGTTCTGGTTGATTTACTGTAGGTTTTTGTTGGTCTGTATTATTGTGCATGCCACTGTATAGGATGTGTTTAGCCTATTGCTATTTTGATTATGATCGTCCTGATTTGTGAAATTTATATCCTGTTTATCGTTTCTCTTCCAATGACGTCTGCTGTCATAATGTGCTTCTTTGTGATACCGTTTATATTGTAATATGGGATCTGTTCCTGGAATCATTTTCAATGTACTTTGCACTTTGCGCATTTGCTCCAGCGTTTGCAATATAATTTTTACTATTATAATTTTTTCTGAAATGACTATTATTATTGTTTTTAGATTGAGTAAAATTTCCTGCTTGTCTATTTATATAATTTGGCTCAGAAGTAGCTGACTGGACAATGTAAATGTTCTATCAATTCTTCACAACTGGAAATCGAAGATACTGCCAGTGTCATACGAACATTGAAAGGAAGCTTTTTTGATAAGATGTGGACCAGTGATGAATCAGTTAGAGATTCGTCTAACTGATCGTTTCTGCTCATCAGATCTGTTATAAAATCAGTGTAGGATTGTCTATTTCTACTATTGTAAGTGCATAAAATAATTTCTGACAATGTGTCCATCTGTTTACATTTATTCCAATACTGTTGCAGGAATTGGGAGATGAAGTCCTCCAAGCTATTGATATCTCGCATCCGGCTCTGGAAAAACATCAGCGGCTCGCCGAGTAGTAGACTGGATAATTGGAAACGCCATACTAACCAAGAGGTGGGTATCAATTCCTGAATAGCTTTTATTTGATCTATGAATGGTCTGGGTTGCATATGACGGTAGGAATTATCGAATTTTCCAAGACTTTGAAAAAGCTGAGTGCCGTTTACTACTTCATTCGGTGTATACTGCACTCGACTGACTGGGATATTTTCATGCGTGTTTCTATTCTGGAGACTCGTTCTTCATTTGCGATCCATTTATCATTCATAATTTTCTTATGTGTATTCACTTCATCATACAATCCGGTTAGCTTCAACTGCTGTCCGCCTATAGCATTCTCCAACATGCCGTATCTCTCACTTAATTTTGCCCCCTCCTCCGCTAATTTGCCATACATGCCTGCACGTTACTTTGTTCCTTGACTATCTCTATTATTTTCTTATTATTCTCTCCACTTTCGACTCCATCTCGCCCTTATTTTCTAACACCTTTCCCATGACAGTTCCCATGATAGCGGTGCCCAGCTCCTTACCCAATACGTCCACCTGTTTTTCAACTTCCTTTGGTACGTCATCCAACCGTTCATTTATTGACAGGTGACGTCATCTATACGAGTTTCTAATTTTTTGATGACTGCAGATTGCGTATCTATTTTGGTCTATTATATTTCTCACTTCCTCCCTGAAGCTAGAAAATTTTCATCCATAGCTTTGACATCCTGTCTGACTTTTGTGATCTCTTCTTGTAGGACTTGGCATTTTCTTCCAATTTGTCCTGGATTATTTTGATAGTTTTGCTGTTTCCCGGGCTGTTCCGCTCCTTTAGCTGGTCTGCTAAGAGTTGACTGAACATGAGTTGTATTTCGTTTGTAGACTCATTTGCCATAAGATTGGTAACATAACCGACTGAAGAGTCTAATGTTGTATTGCGTTTTTCCAGTTGGTGGCGGCTGTGTTGACTGGTCACGTCGGATGGCGACTGGGTGGCGGCACTCTCCGTTCCCTCGGCGATGCTTGGAGCGATCTGCGAAGACGCCGGTACCGGGTTGGACGCCCTCACTCCCTCATCTCCCTCAGCGGGACTCTCATCGGAATTAATCGCATCGACGACGTTATCAATCTTCGTAGAAGACAATTGGGCTAAGTTTTGCGGGTCGAAACTGATGGAGCATATGCTGCCTCCCTCTCTCTCTCGTGGGGTCTCCGCGACGTTGTCCTGTGGTTGTTGATTGGCCGGTGTCGTAGCTACATAGTTTTGGGGTGGTCGCTGAAGTAGGAGATTTGCGAGTTAGCTGGTGACTGGTTCATGGTGACGTTATTATGGAATACTTCGAGTAAATAGCCAAGTGTGTTGCCAAGTCTCAGGAATATTAAAATGGATTCAGTGATAGTGCCTATTCTGGATAAAATTGTGTTGTGTTAAAGTTTCAAGTGTCATGTACATATATTACAAAAAGACCTTCGAGTGCTACAGGTACGCTTATCAACATAGACAGATGGCTTACAAATTACACTAATATAGTTCTTAAAATTCTAATTAGGGTCTTATCCTCCTGAATAACGATAGTATTATAATGCCTCAAATAACCTATAACCCTGGTCAGCATACAATGTCTAGATTCAAAGATCAAAATCAAAATTTTACTATAGACTTTTATGGAAATTTCCATCCAATTTTCTCTATTATGAGAATTATGTTATCAAACTCGTGTGATACAGTTTGTCTGTATTTATGCAGCTTGAAAAAATTTTAATTTGAAGAGCAACTCAATTATTTTAGCCAGAACTTACAATAGATTATCAGATATATCTTGTCGAAACAACTTCAGATTATGTTTCTTGCAGCTTTCAGTTTTATCAATAATTTCATTAATCATTGATAGTAAGATTGAGTAGGTAAGCTTTTCATCACGCCCCACGTTGGGCGCCATTGTGTGAAGTTGTGCTCCTGGGGGGGTTATCTCTTATGATAGAGTCCCACGTTATGAAGCTATTGTGAGAAGTTGTGGATTGTAATTCCTTCACAGATAATACGATGTTTCTGGTATTTATAAGAGCAGTCTCTAAATTCCCTCTTTTGCGAATAAATTCACAAAAAATTAAGGCCTTCCGGCTCGCAAAATTACTGGGTTCAAACCTCAGCTCTAGCTCAGTGGTAGAAACATGAATTTTATAAATACAAATAATCACCATAAGGTTCAGTGATCGGTAATTGGTAATTCTTACCGCTGCTTCTATGAAGTTCTTGAAGAATACCAGTAAGGAAATTAAAAGAATATTTGATGACTGATTATCAGTAACCATGTACCACTAGAGAATAATCAGGACCAACTATAGTTGTTTCTAGTTGATTCTTAAAACGCTCGTCGTGAATACAAGTATTCACCAATATACCCTTTCAAAATTCCTTAGAACTTACAACGCCAGTTCTTGAAGCTCTCTGGATCCTTATATGATATAACTGGAACTTATTAATATAATTTCTTAATATACTTGTTCTGGCTGATAGAATGAATATCATCAAAGGATGATAAATATTGAGTGCTCTGAATAAGGTTAATATTATTTGATTCTATGATTTTAAGTGCTGCTAAATATTTGTTGGTACCAAAACAGCTCAAACTATATAACACGAGATGAGTTGGGATATAATAAAAAATTCTATAAGTTTGTATGCTGACATAAAACACAAAATATATTCCCATAAAACAGATATGCATAAATATTCAATATCTCTATAATTCACTTAAATAATCTATTCCTAAAATCTGAATAATTATCACAGGCTTTGCTAACATTCACAATAGTGAGTTTCAAATTCATAAATATATTATTTTAATACTGGTACTTAGACTTCCAGTCAATACAAAATTCTACCAATAAAAACCTGTTCGGTCTATAAGTTTGATATGATATACTTGATTCAATTAACAAATTTAATAATTAATAAATTAATATTCAAACATGAGATCTCAGGGATTTATATGAATTCGGGCTGTGCATGGAAGTAAGCTTCCTACATATATTAAATAAATTTATAAAATGTTCTTATGGACTATGTGATATTGTTCAACACGTGGTGACTTTTATTTTAATTCTAATTAATTGGAATAGCGCTTTTTGTTTTATAATTACCCCCACTGAACGTAGAAAAAATGAGCTCATTTGGTTTGACTTATCACTCACTGACTGAAGTTCTAGATGTTCTCGTGGATTGAATTAATTATTTCCAATAATTAATTAGGTAGGCTCCTTCTCGTCACTGCTGGGCTAACGCGTGATCCAGATTTTTATAAGTTTCTTTCGAATTAAAGCTATTTTTATGGGAATCTTTACAATTACGAACTCCTTGACAGCACTGAGTTCACAAATAATTAACATTCAACAAACATACATTACATTTAAAAAAAAGGGTTTGGCTTAATAATTCATTAAAAATTTTTTAAAAGGAAGAAGAAAAAACCCTAAACTCCATGTGCATCCTCTCGGGTTGGGATCTTAAGCCAGAAGAAAGAGGTTTTCAGAAAAATTTGCCTCTTCTTAGAATAATTCTGTAAGCTACTCTCTGATTGGCCTTCAATTTAATAGACTCAATACAATTGGTTGCCTGGGAATCAGGGCTTCCTCGGCTTTATAATAGAAAAAATTAAATAAAAGAAGTTTTATACAAATATATGGAGTATTTATCTTAAATTGAATTCATAAATAAATCGTAACATACGATTTTAATAGATAATACATTTAGTTTTTATATGAGTTTTGTATACTCTTGATTTATCATGCTTTTTTGGATTATAATAAATATTTATACAGAAATAATAGTTATTTGTATTTCTACACATCGACTTCCTTTAGTATACATAATATATCCTTTATGAGTGAATTTATATGATTCAACCGGTCATATGGGTTGATCGAATAATCAGCTGATTCGTTCAGTATTGGTTCTAATAATTATCGATTTATCCAAGATCGACTAATTCTTTTCAAAACGTAAACAAGTAACTCTAACCTCAATGTTCATGCATTTTATTTTTCTTCTCCTTTTTATAATCCGCCAATAATAATTATGCCGCTTTATAGTTTTTTGATCTTACCAATGGGTTCTCATAATTATTAAATCACAATAACACATGTTTTCTTATCGTTGTTGATAATGCTATTACTCCTACTCACTAATAATACTTGATTTGAGTTGATTTACTCTTTGGATAGGTCTAACCTTCTTTCCAATTTTATAGTTCTATTACATTTCATTGTCTCATTTAAAAATATTTGGTGGTTTCAAATTACCACGTGACAATGTTTATATGTTTAAATGTTTAAATGTTTAAGTGTTTATATGTTTAAATGTTGAAACGAATCAAAGTGCAATAAAAGTGAATAATAGATTTGCTGTTCGTCTCCAAATAAGTCTGCATCGAACAGAGTGCTAGTTAAGGCGCATGTTCATAGACCCGCTTCACCCAATACTCGTTTCTCGAAAAGGGGTGTGTTGAATAACTCTTATAGGAGAAAGAAAAGCAGAATTACAATTTTATCAGATAGTCAGGGTAAGCGACTATGTGGAGGCTTTCACCATTTACGTGACGACTTTGACGTTTTTGTGTACTCCAAGCCAGGAGCTAAACTTAAGCACATTATTAACGATGGACTTGATTTTGTCAGGGATTTCTCTGAGGACGATTATGTTGTTATTTTTGTTGGTACTAATGACTGTCATAGAAATGAACCGGGGTCAGTTGACCCTTCCTCAAGGAATAGGTTTTTAGATGTGTAAGCAATGGGCTTTAATACTGCATCAATTTCCTGTGAGAGTATAGCTGCTACAGCTTTGCAGCTTCCGTCTTCTTGCAATACAAATTGTTTTGAAAAATCGGCAGTTTCAATACTCGTGGGTTCATGATTGCATACTTCAATTGTTGGAATCCCTTGTCATGTATCTCTTCTCATATAAACTTTACATTTTCCTTCCTGAATCATTCAATGGAGCTGCGATTTCAGCATAGTTTTGGATATATTTATGATAATACCCAGTCGTACCAATGAATCTGGCTATAGCTTTGGCATTTTTGGGCTTTGGAAATTCGCGGATGGAGTTTGTTAGGGTCGATAGTTATACCATTTCGATCAACTAGATTTCCTAAAAATGAAATTTGTTTCTTCGCAAAATTAGTATTTTCTGGTTTCACAGTAAATCCGGCTTCTCTTAATTTTGATAACACAACTTCAATGTGTACTAAATGAGATTCAAAATCTTTTGAATAAATCACTATATCATCAAGATAATTTGAAACAAATTTGAATTTGATATCCTCAAAGAGTGTATCTAGAACGGAGGTCAAGGCTTGTGCACCTATACTTATACCGAACGGAACTCTAGTATTCTGATAGGTTCTCCTCTGAGTACAGGAAGTAGTTAAATGTTTACTTTCCTCAGATAAGGGCATCTGATAATATGCTTGATTTAAATCCAACACCGAAAAATAGTCGGCATTATGGAACCAGTAGAATATGTTATCCAGATTGGGCAGCGGAGTAGAATCTAATGATATCTTCTTATTTAGTGCACGATAATCAATGACTACACGTTCTCCTCCTCCCTTTTTTGATACTACAAACGCTGGGCTACAATAACATGAAGTCGACTTCTCAATTATTCCCTCTTCGAGCATCTTCTTGATTTTCCCATTCATGATTTCCATTTTCATAGGGTTTAATTGATAGGGAGCTTTTCTTACTGGTTCCTCTGATATAAGGCTAATTTAATATTCAACTAAACTCGTTTTTCCCAATTTATCAGTGAGCACATCATCAAAGTTGTCTAGTACTCTTTGCAATTTTCTCTGTTGCTCAGCATTCAGTATTTGTGATACTGCCCACGAATAAATAAATGAATAAATTATCTTCACTCAAGTCTCAACTAATTGCATTTTGTATTTTCAATAAATCAGGATATATCTTAATATTTTAAAGGAAAATTTGAATTGTGGTCTAATATTGAAATAATACCTCTTTTTGAATAAATCGATTACTGTGATGTATAAAATCACAACCAAGTATAACTGGAGCTGGAGCTGAAAAATGTTCACTAATATGAAATCGAAATTTCCAACTGAAGTTTTCTACTTTAATCTTTATGAACGATGCTTGCTTCAAAATCAATCATTCGTTATTAGCTGTGACACAATTTAGATGATCTTCTTCAACTCGTAATTTAGGATTAGCAATCAATAACTCATCGAAAACCTTTTTTGAAATGATAGGCCTACTCCTACTTGCACCAGAGTCTATCAAAGCGGTTGCCTGCACGCTATTGTTTCCCACTTCACAAACTGCAAAAGGAATGATTTTATTCGTTAAAGCTTTAGTTTTTATGTTCTTGAAAGATTTCTGCGACCTTCTTTTACAATAATTTTTATCAACTTTTTTTTCCTCTCTGTCTTTCTAGCTTTGAGTAATTTATCTTTACTTCTCGATTCATACTTCGAATCGATGGAGTTGATATAATTATCATTATCAATGCTATGCACTATACCTCTATTCGCATTAGCATTGCAGTTTCCTCTATTTATCAAATTCAACTAGTCTTGCTCATTTATTTCTACATTCATTTGCATAATGTCCTATTTTCTGACATTTGAAGCATTTCATATACCGCAAGGTTTTAGTAGAATTTGAAGATTTCATTTTATGTTTCATAATCTCCTCTTTAAAACTGTCATTGTTAGGATTTGATCTGCACACTTTAGCCATATAACCTAATTTTTGACAACTATAACATCTTAATGGGACTATACCCCTTTCTTTGAATGTTCGTTGTACGTTTCTATCATCTGAATGTGAATCAAATCAATCTCTTTCTCTATCCGCAAATAGAATATTTTGTGATTGAATGCATATTTCGTCGAGGTCCCTAAAATGTCTAGGCTTGATCTGGAATACTAATCTTGATCTTTCCTTGGGATTTAAACCTGAACACATATTGGTTACAATCTCTTCTCCTGATTTTTTCAATTGCAATAATTTGACTGCCTCTTTTATAGAGGCTACATAACATACTAGAAGTTCTTCTCTTTGTTGTAATCGATAATATTGTTCACGCTCAATAATGGACATAAGTCTAGCAGGAACGTAATATTTCAAAATATCTTCATGAAAAGCACCGAAGGTACTCTTGGAATAGAAATATCGATAAATTTCAACAATTTTTCCACTGACAAACCATCAGTAATGGGTAAGTCTTTCATTAACTGTTCGATTGGGTATGACAGTTTATTATAAATATTGCTGAATTTAGAATATGACTTATTAGTGTTGTCAGTCATATTCGGTTGAACTAGCAGTAACCTTACATATGTTACTGATTCATGATTGTTTTGAATTACGGGTCGTATACTATTGCTATCTCTATCGAGTTGTGACACTGTCTGGAAACTTGCATGCTCAATGGATTCAAGTGCCTTTTGAAATATGAGACGTATGCTATCTGTATTCATTTCATGCTGATTCATAACATCAATTGGTATTGGTCTGAACATGCTGTCCTCTTCATCAATAATTGTAGTCATTGAACTGAGAATTTCTCTAGTAGGCAACTCAATCATGATTGATAACAATTTAACCTTTTCTAAACCTTCATTTTTACAGTAACAATATAATTCATTTCGATTCAATTATACTATAACGCTAATACTATCACCTTATACAAACATGATACCAATTCCCCTGTTTCCAAGTTAGATGAGGATATGTTAAAAAATGTTTTCTTGGAAAATTTAGGGATAAACCACTGAGGGTTTAGGAAGCAGAGTGGCGCAGTGAAATCGCTGTCATATGGATTTTGAAAAGAAATTTTGAATAAAAAGTGTTTTGTTAAAACAACGATTTTCTAAAAATATTGAAATAATTTATAAATTATTGATGATTAGTAATAAGGAAACCCTATTACTAATTATTCAGTATTCTCATCTAATGGAATGAATTCAGGAAAAATTCAATCAAACACAATAAAGTTCAGAAATTCATTATTCAAAAAAAAGGATTACCACTTCATAAAATATTATATACATGACAATATCCTTATTTCAAATTGATGATGAACCCATATATCTATTTAATAAAGTCTTTCGTGAATCTCAATGCCAGAAAATATAATTTGATCGTCACATTACCTTGGTACAAAGTTACATTGCAGAGTATTTGGGCAATGATGTTCCATAATTGTGAAAAAAAAACAAAGCTTGGCAATTTTCCCCTATTCACCATATCCGTTTTAACCTGTTCCTCTTATGATGCACTTGGAGTCCCTTGTCTCCTATTCATAATTGTGGATTGATTTGGCATTAACAAGGATCGGTCTTTCTTAGTCAATCGTAAATTAGTTTGCCACAAACATGGACCGCTGTGAAATAAAACAGCTAAGAATAACTTCTAAATCAAACTTAATACTTATCTTTCTAAAAGGAACAATTCAATTATTACATTAGTGTGAACGATTATCTCAAGTGGATTCAGACTTTAACCCTTTGAATTGTAACGTAGTCTAATTATACACTCTAATTTTACATTAAGTTAATAATCCAGTTATAATGTTTAAGAAAACTATTGATAATTACTTTTAGGCCTGACAAAATGAATGCTTCCTTTAAGAAACTGATGGACCACATAGATTCTGCTACCAAAAAAATTGAAATGACAAATGAAAATAGACCATTAAAAATATGGATAACTTCAGGGCTAATAGAATCCATAAGAGAGAGGGACAAACTACACAAAAAACTGAAAATCCAACCATTTAATGCTACACTGAAAGCTATATACAAAAACTATAGAAATCTACTTAACACACTAATAAGAAAGCTAAACTAGACTACTTTAAAAATAAAATGTCAACTTGTAAAGGGAACAACAAAAAGACGTAGCTCTGTATAGAGGAAATTTTAGATATAAAACAAAATAGAAAAGCACCTGAAATCGACCCTATAATATCAAATTATTATTTCTCGCAAGTAGGTAGAAGTTATGCAGAGAATCTGAATAATAGTTTGAGCTCAAGTCACCCAGTACCAACTTTAGTTCCACATACTCAACATTTTCGAGATTCGTTTTCCATTTTCCCTACAAATTCCGATGAAGTTGCTGCCATGATAAATTATATTAAAAACTAATTCATCTCCTGGTATTGATAATATAAGCAATGTTTGTTTGAAAAATATATCAGAATACATATCTCAGCCTTTATCAATTTTGTTCCGAATGTTCCGAAACAGGTAATTTACCTTCACACTTCAAGGTTGCAAAAATAATTCCACTATTCAAATCAGCTGAGAGACAAGCTCCTGAAAATTACCGCCCTATTTGTCTAATAAGTAGCCTGTCTGAGATTTTTGAAAAATTGATGAAGGTACGTATAATGGAATATCTTCAAAAGCATAATTTAATAGCAGAAAATCAATTTGGTTTTAAAGAGGGAAAAAGCACTGAGGATGCAATATCAGAGCTGGTGAGGATTGTGACAAATAATTTTCAAATGAACAAAAGGACCTTGGCCTTCTATTTGGACTTAGCCAAGGCTTCTGATACTATTCCTCACATCTTTCTTTTGAGAAAGTTGGAGGGTATTAGGCTTTCGTGGCACAGTTTTGAAATTTTTTGAGAATTGTTTGAAAGACAGTTCACAAATTCTAACTATAGGTGGAAAAACAAGTTAACTAACTTTAACTGAGTTCGGCCTTCCACAGGTAACGGTTCTGTCACAAATTCTATTTCTCCTCTATATAAATGACCTATTGAGACTTGATATAGCGGGTTGTCACTTGATCTCTTTTGCTGATGACACGGCATTGGTCTTCACTGGTTCAAGCTGGGATGAAGCAAAGCGCTTGCAGAGTCTGGTCTCACACGTGTTGAATCATGGCTTGACCAACACATTCTTACACTGAATGCCAATAAGAGTGTATATATGGTATTCTCAACAGCAGTGAGCTCCCTCCCCAGAGATATTCTGAATACTGGTATCAGAATACACTCTTCAATCTGTCTTGAACGGGAAAGATTGCGGACTGGTGATGGAGATTGTGATTGTCACTCATTGAAAAACGTGAGAGAAACTAAATATCTAGAAGTCTTTGTAGACTCTCATCTTAAATGGAATGCACATATATATAACATGTGTAAGAAAATAAAACACATAATTCACAAATTCCATAGATTGAATGGGCTCAATGACCCAACTATAATAAAGATGGCTTATTCAGCATATGCCCAGTCCATATTGCAATAATATGGTATTAGGGTATGGGGTGGAGCATTGGACATCCATTTTGATAAAATCTCCCTAATTCAAAGATATATTTCTAAAGCTGCACTGATAACTGCCATATCCCAGCCATAGCCTTTTTGCAGAGTTCCCAGTTTTAACAGTGAGACAACTTTATGTGAAAAACTTAATTCTAGCTGTTCATAAGTATAAAAATCTATTTGAAACTAACATTCCATCGTATAATTTCCGTTCATCATCTCATTACCGCATTCATAGAGCAAATTTAACAGTATGCCGCAGGCAGTTCACAAGATCCCTTTTTAATATTTGCATATTTTAGTATCTAAAGTTGGAATTCATAAATTAATTGTATTAGACTCAGTGAAGTTGCATTATAACAGGAGTCATTAATCAAAAAATCCCTTAGAAGGAGACGACAGCAGCCCACCAGGAAGGCCTAGGACATTGAACCTAATCCAGAGCGTCATCAAAATTGTGATTCTCAACACGTGAGTTATTCATTGAGAAATTATTTGAGAGGGCCCTCAGTAGGCTACTTCGAATTATCATAATCTATAAAAGCTAGCTCGTCGAAATGTTGTTTAAATATTAAAAGTAATATCAAAAACTTGCGCAAGTATTAAATGTAAAGGGAATAATTTTCAAGAAACGTTTATGGGACTCACTATTAAATATGCACAGAGGGAATATTTATTAATATTTGATTTATTATAATTTTATGCTCATCCATAGATCTTTTGTCAGTAACTTATTAAATTTCTGCAAAGCTCATGTTCATAAGATAAATTGATTTATCTTCACCAGAGGCCGAACCCAAGCCCTGAGATATTTATTTATATATTCTGAGATTTATAATTTTATAGTTTATTTTTCATATTAATTTGGAAAGAAGATTTATCAAGTTTTATTTGACAAGCAACAGCAAGCAGATTTATTTAAACTGAGCTGTATAGTTTGAAAGTATATATTTGCTGATTGAAGAAGCACATGGTAATATTTCGTGCTAAGAAAAAAAGTTGTGAGCTACCTGTGATATTTTTTTATTATATTTTTTCTCATATGATTTTTATATTTGTTGCTCTATATTTTTTATTTATTGCTTGTTGAATTTTTCATGTAATTATATGTTTTATGTTCATTGAATGGTGTGCCTTTCATATTTATTATCCTATCTCCATGCATGACCAATCTTGTTATATTCCATTTTATTACTATTATTGACCTATTATTAAAATTATCAACCAGCTGTATTCTTCACCAAATAAGTTGGATCAATCAGCGATATGCAGCAGTGATTGTTAAGTCTTTGGAAATAATATGTTCCCGAGATTTATTTAAAATATCCAGTATCATCACATCTGATATAAAGAAACTCAAAGGTCATAGTATTTAGTGCAGCAACAATATAAATTAATAGAATTGATAAGGTATTCTGATAGAGTGTCGCCTTTGATTCCACTCGGTATCATTTTTCATTACTGAACACTTTGGCGAATGGTGGCGGGTGGCATTAGTGGCGATACCGCATTGTCTAGTATGGTAATCAGAGCCCTTATATATGTCTACCTCTACTGCATGTATATTTGTGGAGTACACCAAATCAGTCACAAAAACTGTGAACTGTTAAAGCGGCCGACGTTTGCAGCCATCAAAAGCAGAGAATTGTTTGAGCTCCTAGAAGAGCTGGTAAGAAATTGGTACTATTGCTCTTTCAGGAATCACAAAAAATTATATATATATATATTCAAAATCTTTGCTCTATCGAATGTGGCCAAGCAGGGCACACAATATAGAGAAAATATTATTACTCTATTGAATAAATATAATTTCTGAAAAGAGGTTTGAGTACAGAATCTAATCCTATCAGTGTTGGGTTACATTGACTTGAATCCTGCAAAATGCCTCATACACTGTTTAATTTAGTCTGGAAATTATGAGCTAAGCCACCAACAGTGACCAATGTAAAAGCAAATGTAAGCATAATTATATTTATCAATTCCGCAGTGATCCACTGATACATTAGCAACCATCTACAACTTTGCACTCAATTAATTTCCCGACTTGTTTCACTGACCATATGAGGTCTACCAAAATACCAATGGTAACGTGTCAAAGACAATATTAAGGTTTTTTGAGAAGAAACGAACTGGAAGATATGCTCAGTTATTTCAATATATTGACAATTCTCAAGATAAGCAGATAGTAAATTATAATTTTCAAGTGAATAGTGGTGATGAGTATAACGTGTTCTGGTTTGACAATACCAGACATGTACAATTCACAATTTAATAATCATTTATGAATCAGAAGAAAGATTAATATGATAAAATGTATAACAGATTATTTTGAATAACTGGCAAAATCGCTAGTCTCTAGCAAACAGCTGCTTTGTTATTGCCGGGTGCGATATCAACAAGTTAGAGATTAGATAATAACGGTTATCCTGGCTACAATTCAAATAGCCAAATAGAAAGAATATTATTGCTATTTATCAAATTATATAAAATAATGAATCTTTGAGGTCAGGCTCTATGATACTTACTGGTCGGCAACCTAAATAATCGGTCAAGCCATATAATTTGAAATTTAGCCAGACACCTGTGACAAATTTAATTGTAAACAAATACCATTTGCTTAAGATGTTACCAGAGGATTTGGTAACCACATGACATGTTAATGTGAAAGGAAAAACAATTTAATAAACACGAGAATATTTATTAGGATAAATGAGCATGTTCAGTATATGTAAAATAAATAAAAATATCAAGGAAGTATGTATATTCTATTTGGCGCATGGATACATTTGTAATTTTGGAATAAGCCAATCAAAATACAGTAACTGACTGGCAGTATAAGCAAGTCGATTCAAAAATATACTTTATTATTTATATAAATGATAAGAATTTGTAGTTGTCACTACTCATTTCATGTAACAGATGCAATTTGAATAATTACAAAATATAATGTGTAATATTTATGTAATAACCCAGCAGATTGAAATGGACTATTCTGATTATGTAATTGCGTAGTAGTAGAATATTTAAATAATATGCAAATTTGGAATATGGAAGTATGATCATAGAGGATAGGGGAGATCAGAGCCCACTTGCTTGCCAGAGGTCACTGGGAACAGCCACTAATTTTATTGAGCACAAATCCCTTTTTTCAATAATTGTACGTTTGAAAAGTTTAAGTTGAAATTCAATAATTAATTTCATAAGACTCAGTGAGGTCGTTGAGAGTTGGGTGCACAAGCCAATACTAACAAAAAATTAGAGGCAAGGGTAGATACAGCTACTTGGGAATTGGATGAAAGAATAGATTGTTTAACAGTACAAAACACCTTGCAAATCCAGGAAATAGTAGTAAACATTGAAGCCGATTGCCAACAAGAAATCCAGAAACAAGTTGCGATTACTAACCAGAGTATGAATTCTACCATACATGAAAACACTAGTACTATTGCATCTATTCATAGTAAACAGACCAGTATGTGCACACAAATAAACCAATCAAAGAGTAATATTAATCAGAATGAAGAATCTTGTAAATCTTTGGAAGGAGCCATCCAAGAGCAACAATCAACCTCAGTAAAGTTGAATCAGGAAATATAAATCAATAAAACTACAAGTAATAATCAGTGGCAAATAACGCAGGATAAATTAATAGAATTGGAAAATCAGGTCCAAAAACAACTTCATAGAATTCAAACAGATAGTATCAATATTCAACTGACATACTGAATGGACTAGGCAGATTTGATAATACCTATTGCCACCTACAGCCAAAATCATTCATAGATCAAATAAAATTGGTACAATCCCTAACACCCACCTCTTGGAATATGTGGTGACTCCGATTAACCAGCTTGCTGAGTGGTAAACCCCTGTTGTTTTTCTGGAGTAGAGCATATGAGTTTTTGTCATTGGATGAGTTTATCGCTGCTTTCCTGGAACAATATTGGAAAAAAATAGACAAATGGATACACTAGCCAATATTATATCTTGTGAATTTAATCCTAGGACAGACCACACATATATCAATTTTGTTACCACACTTCAAATGAAAAATTCTCAGTTGGGAGAACCAATTAAAGATTCTGCCTTCGCAAACATAATCCTAAAAAAACTACCTTTCCAAGTCAGTATGGCACTCGCTACTCAGCCAATAACTGGTTTTAAACATCTGATAAATCATCTACATGGTATACAATCTGTGATGGCAATATCAAACCACCAGTCAGATCAGTCATACACTCGAAATCAGTATAATTCAAATGCTAATTGGTATGCCGGCCAAGCTTATGAATCGTCACCACATGATCGTTCCCGAATGACACCTCGTTTTGAGCATCACAATCAACAGAATGAGAGTAATAACAGAAATAATGGAAATTTTCAGAATCACTCAACAAACCATTATTCACAACAGGCAAATCGGAAGAATTCTTATGATGGCCATGACCGTTTGAATACAAATACCAGATATACTAATAATAATTATAATAGAAACTATAACCAGCCACAAGAAAGCACAAATTATACCATAGAACATGCAATAGGATTTAATCAGCAAACAGGACCGACCAACTATCATAACAACCCGCCACCAAACACTGAAGCTCACCATGCACCCAAACTATCCTGCAAAAAACAGCCTCTGTTGAACTTATCATTTCCCCCTGAAAATACCCCACCGGCAATTACTACAATACAAAATTCAATGAACACTGATTATACTAGAGAACAGACAACTAAACAACAACAACCACAAGAAAACCCTATATGATATACACGGAAAAGCATCATCAACTATGGAGGCCATCAAATCACCAGAAAACCATGCATTCAAAATAAACCTCTGGACAAAGCTGACCATACATCTGAATCACCCTGTGAACAATCTATATTGTGCCTTCTATTCCCCCCTGAAAATTTATCGACGGCGTCTACTACACCAATGAAAATAATTGATTACCCAAGCACAAATCCAAGCAGTATAGATAATATCAATAATCAACCAGATGCCCTTTCACCAAAGGACAATATAGAAGCCTGCCAGGAAGAGCAATCAGCTACCGAAGATGGCACCAGGATGATGCAAAGGAGCATGCATTGCAAGACACAGAGGCGGAAGGTCAGATGGCAAAAGCAACAAGGGAGGAATCATGCGCGCGGATACAGTCCCCATGTCCAGTTCAAGCACCCGAGGAGGACACCAGACAACCGACACCAGGATGGAGAACAGGGGACCGATGGCATACATCCAAGGCACATACGCTTTAAAAGTTATGCTCATTGTTGTGACCGAAAAATGGACCGAGTAAATGGAATAAAACTGGAACTGCTAGAAAAACAACTATGGATACATGCATGGATAATAATGAAGTGGATTACTATAGGAGATTAATGGAGGATGGAAAGTGTTCAATAAGATCAAGAGAAATAAGGAATCGTATTAAGAGAGCAAAAGTACCTGACTACTATATGTAGAGAGGTTATATTATTAAAGAGATGATAAATGTTTTGATATACTGTGTAATGTTTGTTATGGCTGTGATATTGATAAAAGACTGTGATGTGGATGGGATGAAGAAGATTTTAATGCTATTATTGAAAGAGTTTAGTATTGATAATTGGAGAACTAATATTACAAAAATTTCTATTGTTATGATTATGATGATTGATAATAAAACTGAGTGGGAAATATTGAATGAAAATGAGGGGAAAAATGAATTAAAACCACAATGCAAATATGAAAGGAAAACATTGAATGAGTTGAAAGAAACCGGACAAAGGAAGTGTTTGAAAAGATATACAAGATACCGGGGATTCAATTTTATGAAGATGAATTATCATTGGGACAGCCTCATCTATTGATAGCAACAAGGACAGCAGATAGCCTTACCACCTACATCAATATCTTCAGCAACACAACACAAGAAGAAACCAGATAGCCACGAGAATTTTACAAGTCATATCAGATAATTTGAAGCAAATTTGAAAAGAAAACAGATAAAAACAGTATTATCAACAAAATCAAGAAATGCAAAAATGGAATTCACATAGAGCGGACTGGGCCCACTTCACAGAAGTGATAGAAAAGACTGTTAGCAGAATCCCAGTGTCTATTGAGAATTATGATAGATTCACCAAACTGATTTATGTGGCGGCTAAAAGATCAATGCCAAGAGGTCATAGGAAGAGTTACATTCCCTGCTGGAGTATACAGGAATTTACACAGTGATGAGACTGCCAACCAGCTGATGCAAAAACTGGATGAAGAGAGACACAGCCGATGGGTGGCTGCAATGGAGAGCATGGATTTTACTCATTCCAGTAGAAAATCATGGAATCTTCTTAGAAGACTGGGAGCAGCAAAAGTGATCACAACCCATGTAACAGTCTCACCTGATGTATTAGCTGACACCATATGTGAGGTTAGCAATATCAATGTACCACACAGAGACTCACTGCATATGAAGCGACATCTAAGAAGAGAATTGCGTAGATGTACTGAAAGATCTGGCTTTGTGAGTCCAGTGAACCATAGTGAGGTGTTAGCTGCAATCAAAAGCATCAAGCTGGGTAGAGCTGCTGGAGTTGATGGCATCTTTCCTGAATTCATAAGGTACCTGGGACCCAAGGTCATACACTGGCTAACTAACCTCTTTACAATTGTTATGAAGCAATCTAGAACACCAGTGGTATGGAAGAGAGCAAAAGTTGTTGCCATTCTGAAGCCAGGAAAGGAGCCTAGTGACCCAAAGAGCTACAGACCAATATCACTCCTATCTGTCATCTATAAGCTCTTTGAGCGTGTTCTGCTGTCCAGGATTATCGGAAGAGTAGAAGAGTGTCTCCCACAGGAACAGGCAGGATTTAGGGAAGGCCGTAGCTGTGAAGAACAAGTGCTGTCCATCACAACCTACATAGAGCATGGTTTTGAGAGGAAGCTGAAGTCGGGGGCAGTATTTCTTGACCTTAGCTCGGCCTATGACACAGTCTGGCACAGTGCACTGCTGCTAAAACTCACACGGACATTTAAATGTAGAGCAATTGTCAACCTCATACAATCCCTGCTATCGAATAGAACGCTGAGGGTGGCACATGGTGGTATGGAAATCTCTGTGAGGAGAATACAGAATGGACTACCTCAGGGCTCCGTGCTATCTCCGATGCTCTTTAATGTGTATACCGCCAATCTCCCTACCAGAGGAGCACTAAAATTTGTGTATGCAGATGATATTGGCTTGGTAGCACAAGACTCCTCATTTGAGGTATTGGAAACTATGCTCAACAGAGATCTAGAAAATTTGGCAGAATACTTCAAGGCATGGCACCTGAAACCCAATCCAACCAAGACAGTCACAACAGCTTTTCATCTCAGTAATCGGGATGCAGGGAAAAGGCTTAATATTGTTTTCTGTGGAGAGAGACTGGCACATCAGGAAGCCCCTCGATACCTAGGTGTGCGACTTGATAGGTCTCTAACTTACCGCCATCACTTGGAGGGAGTAAGAGACAAGTTAAAGACCAGAAACAATATTATAAGCAAACTGGCTGGCACAACCTGGGGTTGCAATGTGGGAACGCTGCGAACATCCAGTCTTGCCTTGGTGTACAGTGTGACTGAATACTGCTCACCTGTGTGGGCACATAGTGCACATGTGGGGAATATCGATGTGCAGCTAAATGAATCCATGAGGAAAATTAGTGGCACAATAGGACCAACAGAGACCAACTGGCTACCTGTGCTTTGTAATGTCCTGCTACCATACCTCCGCAGATTGAATAAGACAAGACAACTTGTTAACAGGGTTGTCTCAAGGAATGAGTTGCCAATAGCTAAGGAGCTAAATAATGCACCAGCAAGACGGCTACAATCTAGGAGGTATCTGAGATTAGATGATCAGAATGGTCAGGATATTGGAACAATTTGGAAGGCAAGGTGGTCCTCCTCATCAGTGAAAATAAACATCTAATTGAGGATCCAAACGGAGAGGTGCCAGGGACACTGCTTGGCCGCCGGCAGTGGTGCTGTTTGAACAGGTTCCGGACATCTACTGGAAAATGTGCCCAGCCTCTTGCTTATGGGGCTTTACACCTGACCCATACTGTAAATGTGACGAGATACAGACAATGGAGCACTTGGTATTAAACTGCCCTCTGTTCCCATGTGAGGGAGGATTGCAGGAGGTGCATGCGGCAAGTGATGTGGGGCTTAAATGGATCGAAGGAGTATTACAGAGAATTGACATTTGAGGCAGACCCATAGCGGCCATTCCAAAATATGCAGTAATACTGCATATTATAGCATACTGTCCTTCAATGTACATCTTTGATGTAATTTCTGTTTTGTATTTTTTAAATTATGACAAGTCACTTCTGACGCTTCCACATGCTGGCCCATAAAGCATAGGCTTATATATATATATATCAACGAAATACTGACCTGCCTAAATAAGTTCAGTATTGGAGTGTCGTCTCGTGTCACCAAATTTGATTTTTAATATGCCCAAGCTGATGGATACCTGCAACAAACCAAGGAACAATTTTAGATTATTTGTTTTCTCTCTATGTATCGATTTAAGAAGGCCACAAGATAGGATATTTGGAATAAAATAAGATAACTACCTTCAAATGTAAAAATAGCAGGAGTGAGGTTAACTTCAAACCAAATGATAAGAATGAGAAATTGTGATGTAATACTGTAGATTGCCAATTCCAACCAAATCAAAAGCATAGAGCCCTGTTAAACACATGTCGATATAAAGCGAAACTGTTCCCAAAGTTATTTCTGTTATTTATCGTATCAATTAATGTTTATATATATTTATTTAGATGTTTTATATATTTATTATTATTATTTATACGTTGTTACCAAAACCTCAAGCAAAACCAGTTACCAAATGAAGTCAAAACCAAGGAACATAGCAAAGCGAAAAATTGTACCTGTATCTAGAGAATATTATTAGAATAAGGGATCTAAAAATTGTAAATGATGTATGAGCCCAATTATGTTACTCGAATGTATTTAGAAAGAGATTCATTGTATAAGAATCAGATGTTGTAGTCATGAAAAAGGTAAGTTGGTATCACTGCTGAGTGGCAGACTTGAAAATGTTGTATTGTTGTTAGAGAAGGGAGAAGTGAAATTTGGATGTATCATTTATGATATTTCTATGTTGATAGAAGGAGATTGTTATTGAAGTGATGAAAATTAGGGGGGCATATGCAGAAAGAGTCTGCAAGTTGTTATAGAGTTATGTAATTTGTTTTTGGCAGATATTTTAGGTTATGTCTATGTGTGAGAGGAAGAATTTGTATCAAAAACATTGTTGATTCTCAAAATATTTTGAATTTTAATTCGGGGGTGCTTATATAACAGATTATTTTGAATAACTGGCAAAATCTCTAAATGAAAAGATTTCATAGGTCTCTAGCAAACAGCTGCTTTGTTATCGCCAGGTGCGATATCAACAAGTTAGAGATTAGATAATAACGGGTATCCTGGCTACAATTCAAACAGCCTAATAGAAAGAATATTATTGCTATTTATTAAATTATATGGAATAATGAATCTTTGAGGTCAGGCTCTATGAAACTTACTGGTCGGCAACCTGAATAATCGGTCAAGCCATATAATTTGAAATTTAGCCAGACACCTGTGACAAATTTAATTGTAAACAAATACCATTTGCTTAAGATGTTACCAGAGGATTTGGTAACCACATGACATGTTAATGTGAAAGGAAAAACAATTTAATAAACACGAGAATATTTATTAGGATAAATGAGCATGTACAGTATATGTAAAATAAATAAAAATATCAAGGAAGTATGTATATTCTATTTGGCGCATGGATACATTTGTAATTTTGGAATAAGCCAATCAAAATACAGTAACTGACTGGCAGTATAAGCAAGTCGATTCAAAAATATACTTTATTATTTATATAAATGATAATAATTTGTAGTTATCACTACTCAGTTCATGTAACAGATGCAATTTGAATAATTATAAAATATAATGTGTAATATTTATGTAATAACCTAGCAGATTAAAATTGACTATTTTGATTATGTAATTGCGTAGTAGTTGAATATTTGAATAATATGCAAATTTGGAATATGGAAGTATGATCATAGAGGATAGGGGAGCCCACTTGCTTGCCAGAGGTCAATGGGAACAGCCACTAATTTTATGGAGCACAAATCCTTTTTTTTTTAATAATTGTATGTTTGAAAAGTTTAAGTTTAAATTCAATAATTGATTTCATAAGACTCAGTGAGGTCGTATTAAGGCGTGAGTCATATAGAATATTTCATTATTCCCTTGGAGAAGACGACTTCAGCCCACCAGAAAGCCTAAGACGTCGGAAGAATTCTGATCGCCATCATACTTTGTGAAATTCAACACATGAGTTTTATAGTTAAAAAGAAATATCAGGGCGCCCTCAGTGCTTCGAATAGAACAAGATTCATAAAGCTAGCTCGACGAGGGGTTATTCAAATATTGAAATTAATATCAAACTTGCGCAAGTCTTGAAATGTAAGAGGGTTCCTATTAAGAACGATATATCAGATTTACATGTTTGAATATGCACAGATAAAATATCTGTTAAATTTGGATGTTATAATTCATATGCTCACTTGATCATTCTTTTTATTAGTAAATTATAAAGATGTAAATGAAGCTCCTGTTCATTGGATAAAATGATTTATCTAATTTCCACCAGAGGTCGAACCTTAGCCCTGAGAGATACGTATTAATATATTTTGAGATTTATAAGTTATAATTAGTTATTTATATTAATTTGGAAAGAAGATATATAGGATTGTACTCGACAAGCAACAGCAAGTCGATAACTGGGCTGCATAATTTAAATGCATATGATTGCGGATTTAAGAAGCACATGGTAAAATTTCGTGCTAAAAAGCAAAGTCAATAAGTGAGCTATCTGTGATATTTCCGATATACATATAAATATTTGTTCTTTATTTATTTTTTATACTTGTTGCTCTATATATCTATTTATTCGTTGATATTTTGTGCAATATATTTGTGTCATTATTTGAATGGTGTACCCTTCATTTATTATCCTATCTTCATGCATGACCAATCTCGTTATGATCTATTTAGTTACCAGTATTGAAATATTATTAAGATTACCATCCGACTATATTCTTCACCGAATAAGTTGGATAAGACAGCGATATACAGCATTGATTATCAAATCTTTGGAAATAATATGCACAGATATAATAATAATCATCCCGAGAAATAAGAAATAATATGTTCCCGAGATTTATATAAATTATCCAGTATCAACAAAATCTGATTTGAAGAATCTCAAGGTCATAGTGGTAAGTTGCAGCACATAAATTAATAGAATTTATAAGGTATTCTGATAGAATATCGCCTTTGATTCCACTCGGTATCATTTTTCATTGCTGACCACTTTGGTGAATAGTGGCGGGTGGCATTGGTGGCGGTGTCGCATCGTCTCTCACGATAATCAGAGCCCTTATATCTGTCTATCTGTCTATTGCATCTGTATTTGCGGAATTCAACAAATCAGTCACAGAAATTGTGAACTGTTGGAGCGGCCGACGTCAGTAACCAGCAAAAGCAGAGAGCTGCGGGAGCTCCTGAGAGAGCCAGTAAAAAATTGGTATTATTACTATTCTAGGAACCACAAAAAAGGTTATATATATTACAAATCATGCTCTACCGACTGCAGCCAAACAGAGTAACACGTTACTGAAAAAATAACGTTACAAATGATAATACAGGGTTGTGAGTTCTGCTTTGGAATAGCTTGATTGATAGACAGATTATAAATTAATTTAATTTAAGGATGATTATTATAATGTAGATTAACATTGGATTTTCCCTGATTGCAATCTGGTCATGATCATTAATTTTCACTAGAATTTATATAACTTTTGAATCTTAGATGGGGCCCCAATTTATTTACTAGAAGAACAACTCACGCGACTCTGTTTTCCTTTTTCCTTGGTTCGCAAATAATTATTCTTCTGCCATGTGCTGAATTTTGTGGCCTCCAAGTAGAACGTGTTGCTGGTATATGACTCGGCGATTCATGTATTTTCAATTGGGTATTTTATGTTAATGATTATTTTTACAAACAAAAGGAACTCTACGATTAACATTTGAATTAACAAATAAACAATAATTAAAAAAACAATTTACATAAAATTTTTCAACAAAAATGCAAGTTTACTCAGAACGTGTGACTAGGGCAAGGTCAGTGCTAGAGAAGAAGTCTCTTTTCACGAATTGAGCTTACAATTCTTTGAATCTCTCTGTTTCTAATTTGCATAAGACAATATTGCTATTGGTTGTAGCTGAGTGACGTAGTGCACACGTCATATTTTTATGAAAAATAGCTCCTTTGTTTACATTCAATTCCCTGACTTACAAGACGAATGAATACATTAAAACATAAATATAATTCAATTCCAACAGTGTAGGTGAATTATAATAAAAATAAAATTATAATAATATAGCTCTCGACATTCTGTGTTGCATCCCAACAGTTCAAATTCTAGTATCCCTTTCTTTATCCTCTGATTGGTTGTTCATGCAAAGAGGAATAAATCTAGCGAGATCGCTTCTATTTAATTTTCATTTGTTAATAATCCAAACAATGAATGTAATTAAATTGAATAATACCGTGTCATGCGTCAATGTAGACTTACATACAAAGAGTATTTGTAACTTTTTTGCTATTTCTGTCCATCAGCATACTATATCTTTTTACTTTCCTTGCCCTATTACCATGGGTAAGGAAAGTATTGCTTTCCAAAAAAAATTAAGGTACCCCAATTTATAAATTTCTATATGTTTCAAGGTCCCTGAGTCCAAAAAATTGGTTTTTGGGTATTGGTCTGTGTGTGTGTGTGTGTGTGTGTGTGTGTTGTGTGTGTGTGTGTGTGGTGTGTGTGTGTGTGTGTGGTGTGTGTGTGTGTGTGTGTGTGTGTGTGTGTGGTGTGTGTGGTGTGTGTGTGTGGTGTGTGTGTGGTGTGTTGTGTGTGTGTGTGTGTGTGTGTGTGTGTGTGTGTGTGTGTGTGTGTGTGTGTGTGTGTGGTGTGTGGTGTGTGTGTGTGTGTGTGTGTGGTGTGTGTGTGTTGTGTGTGTGTGTGTGGTGTGTGTGTGTGTGTGTGTGTGTGTGTGTGTTAGTGTATGTGCGTCTTTGTACACGGTATCTCATCTCCCAATTAACGGAATGACTTGAAATTTGAAACTAAAGGTCCTTTCACTATAAGGATCCGACACGAACAATTTCGATCAAATGTAATTCAAGATGGCGGCTAAAATGGCGAAAATGTTGTCAAAAACAGGGTTTTTCGTGATTTTCTCGGAAACGGCTCCAACGATTTTGATCAAATTCATACCTGAAATAGTCGTCGATAAGCTCTATCAACTGCCACAAGTCCCATATCTGTAAAAATTTCAGGAGCTCTGCCCCATCAATGCAAAGTTCGATTTTAGATCCCAATTATCAGCCTTCAGATACAATTTAAACATAAAAATCAAGTGGAGTAGATTGAGCATGAAAATCTCTACAATTAATGTTCAGTAACATTTTCACCTAAAATTGAAAATAAGCTTTAAATTCGAGTAAATGTGATTATTCAATTGCAAATTATTGTTGATTCTATTAAATCATTCACTATGAAGAGATAGCAGACCTCATGTGTGTCTCCAGCGTTATTGCCCTGTCACCAGCTGGCTCAAATCTTTGGATAGTAGACTTGAGATTTGCGGGAACGCTAGCGTCAGATGATCTATTTTCATAACGGCAAGGAAAGTTGTTGTGTGAGTGCGCCACACCTGATTTTTTATAATTTGTTTTTCAAAAATAAACTCATTTATTGTGCTAATAATTTTGATTAGCTTATTATTATAGATTCCTTTTTCTTTTTTCACACAATAACAAAAAATAATAATTTACAAATAATGGCATGCTATCACATTATATTATATAATACGCAGGTCTGATTGATCTCAATTCTATACTAGTGTACTAAGCATTCAAACGTTTTAGGTAAGGTTTACCACAACATTTCCTTAACCTACTATAAATGCGATTTTAATATAATAATTTCATAATTAATACAATAAATAATATAATAAGTAATATGAACTCAATTGATTCACTGGAAGCGACTGATTCAATTTGATATTGTTATCAGTAACGGTAACGTTGATAATTATTTCATTTCGAGATTGTTTGCTGCCTCTGCCTTGATTTTTCATAATATGATTTGAAGAACTAGTTTTTAAGTAGCCACTATAACGAATCGTCACAATCTGTACAATTTTCATTGTTAAGGATACATATTTGTGGAAACTCGTTATCTCCATTGTGGATAAATAAATAAATGAACTATTGATTGCGTGCAATAACGCATGCAATATTAATAACTGAAATAACATAGTATTGTCTATCGAGCTTTCTCTGCTTTGAACTTGGGCTGTCCTGTTGCCAGTATGTCTTGAAGGACATAAGCTTTTGATTAGCGATTTTGATACACCAACCCCAACAGTCATTAGCCATTTTCACACCGATATCTCACCGACACAACATACAGACAGGATTTACTCTGATGGTCAGTATGAGAGGAGGCTGCGGTTCATAACTGCACGAGGTCTACTGTTTACAGAACTACTAGTGTAGTTGATTATGTCAATAAAACACATAGTTCCCAAGATATAAGCATGTAAGTAATAAGTGGAAAATGCAACTTTCAAACCACCGTCATCCCTCAAGCACATGATGTGGGGGTTGGGATTTTTTATATGCTCACTTCCAAGCTAGTCTCAACAGAGCTGAAAAGTCGAAATTTTTTTTCCAAAGATTGCCTTCAAATTTCATTGTCAACTGATCTATTGTTGCTGAACAGGAAATTTCACCCTGAACACTAAAACTGCTGCAACAGTCGTAGGGAAATGCGTAAGATAGTGAAAATATACATCAAATTGAAGATAATTTGATGCTCTATCAGCTCATAATCAGCACGGACTTTTTCCATCAATCGTTCAAAAATTATAATTCCGAAAAAATGAAAGAAATTGGAGGCAAGTGTTTTTTCAAATCATGTCTCACCTTCAATAGCGGATATCTCAGAAACTATGAGTAATATGGGAAAAATGTAGAGGATAAAACTTGTTGGTAATTTTTCTAAGCTTCACTTTTGCACAGAATACAAATGTCCATAAGATGCATAGTCTCAGAGATATATGCGAAAAATGGAAAAATGGTACTTCCAAATCCCCACCCTTTTAGCACAGTGGGTAGGGGTGAGGACTTTTGATATGTTAATCCTCTTACTATCCTTAAAAGAGTTGCGGAATTGATAATTGTGTTCCAAACTATTCCCTCTATAATATTTCGTTGACTGGATTATAGTCATAGATACAATGTCAAGCTTTTTGTTTGTCTGGTATATAACAGGAGGGCCAGTTCAATAGATGTTATACACTGATCATAAATGCAAAAATAGAGCAGTGAAACCTATAATTCCATGATTATCACTTAACATAATAAAATGAAACTCGTTATAGAGATACAGCAATACTGATTATATTATAATTGAATGATATGTCAAAACATTTCGTAGTGCTTGGAGAAATTGTTTATTGTCTCGAACAGACACAATAAATGCAATATTAGTTCGATAAACTCGATCACAAATTTTGTAAACAGTTCAGTTGGATCGAATGCAGAATATAATTCTCATGACAAATATTGTTTATGTTCAAAGTGATATTCTACCCATGTGAAAACTAAACTGTGAGAAGTGAGTGATTGTTGTCACGATAAACAAGGCTTGTTTGATTGAATACATCGCAATAATAGCAATTACTGGCTTGAAACATTTCGTTAATCAATCTATTGTTCGTTTTTGAACAGAATCAATTTGCAGTATGTTCATTAGTGTTGAATCGGCAGTGGACTATGGCGTAATGAGAATCAACTCGCCTGCCCTCCACAAAGCTCTCCAAAGCAAAGCAACTCCTAGCTGCTGATGACAAATAACCGTGCATCTAAATGCAATTTCAGGAAAAGGAATGTGGGTCACGTGAACTACAACTCCATTGTATTAGAATGGGTGGTAATCGACACACAGTTATTGAATATTGTCGCCAGTCAAGCTGCAATGATCATATTTATTTCTCACAAGAAAATCTATATAATAACAAACTAATATTGGCGAAGCGTGGAATTCTGGCACACACCCACAGACTCAAAATACAAACTCAAGTATATCCGATCTTGAAATGCTTCAGATATGTCAGCTTCAGCAGCAGGATTTCGTCTTGGCGCGGAGACAGGAGAACGGTGAGATTCAGGTCATCTCGGGAGATCATCTCTCTTCTTGTCGGGCACAGGATGATTTCTTATGCTATCTTCCGCGGCAGGTGCATGGAGGACATATGTCATCGAGATGTATGCATCACTTGTTTGCGGCGACAGAGCTGAAGGACATCAAACAATATTGCAGCTAAGCTGTCGTCCAGCTAAGCAGGTGTTGGAGATCTTGAATTTTCGCCTTCGGAGTATATCGTCGCGAATATACAGGCCAACACTACAGTCACTTGCAAGGGAGGTTCGTTTCATCATCTTCAACCTATTCCGGGAGCAATGTATGTGGTTTTACCCTGTCATTGCGAGATTTCGGTCGGGGAGAATATTGGTGAGAAAGACTTTTCCGTGTGACGCAAATGTTGATAAACAGCCTCAGGTACTCCATTACTTACCTTTGCATTGGGTTGAGTTTAATTCATTGAAAATTGTTGTTTTGCAGCCGCATTTCAATCCAAATTTTGTTAATTCTAGCGAGATTTCGAAAAATGATATAGATATAATGGTTCCGGAATTTCCGGTTCAAGATGTAATATCGTCAGATATATTTCAAAAAGTAGATCTACCCAATTCGTGGGGCGATGTTATGAATTCCTCTAGTTTTGTCTTTTATATATTATTTGGCTGGTTAGGGTTTTTAACTTTATTCTGTGCATATTTAGGCATCAAGTTGTATGTGTGTAAATTATCTGCTGTAACGGTAGCACAACCTAAGATACACATAATGGATAGTTAAGAGTTATATAATTGCTTCTTGATGGATTAACTGTTTTATTGTTTTCTTTCTTGACTATAATATGGTTATAAGTTATATGTACTTATAAAGTATTTTTTTCGATTTTTATTGCAGCTTTTGGAGTAGTTCAATGTTGATTCACACATAAATATATTGTCAGATGAGATTTTCTTTTCATAATAAGTTGAATTCATGTACGTCTTATTTTCAAGATAAGATTAAATATTCGCACTAGTTGCGATGTATATTAATGTGTATAATATTGAAAGTTAGTTTCTATATTCAATCAATGTTATTGTGCAGCATAGTTTCAATTTGAATTTGGATTGAATGTTTGTAAATCAGTTTGAGTAGTCTACTATCCAATGTGGTTGTTGGATTTCATCTTTGTAATTCAGTTTGAGTAGCCTACCTTTCTATGTAAATGTTTGATTTCAATGTAGTAGCATTATCAAGTCAATCAGGCACACGTCTGTTTCCAAAGTATATTTATTTTGTACAATTATTTTTCTTTTTTTTTTTTGTTCCCCTCTTGACTACAGACTCAGGGACGAGTCTTTCAGCGGGAGGGGTGATGTGTCACCTGGTCATATGGGACATATATAAGAATCATAAATTTATCTCATATTGATCAGGACTTTAGAGTTTTAAAATTAAAATAGTTTGATGAACAGTGTTTTTGTCTTTGAACGATCTTTGTCATCGACAGAAAGATTGTTTATTTCATTATTTGTTGTCAATATTAATGTAGCTCCTCTCTTGTTTCTAATAACAAACGTGCCACTTGTGCAACAGATGAAAATATGTACTTGGAATGGCTTTCATGTTTGGCATTGACTGAGTTTATATTAATACCCAAAATTTAGCTTTTGAGCAGAGCTCGTTCGTTAGGACTGACAGTAAAGTCCGGCTGATCCAGTGAAAAAGGCTAGATGTCGTTTCGTTTTATAATACAGTTATTCTGTCACAGATCGGACAGTTTAAGAATAATTGTATTGTTGAGGGAGACGGGTTCTGAGCCTATTCATTGGTTCAGTTAATTTTTGTTCTTTTAAAATACTAACTGTAAAGTCGCGATTGAACCTGTGGATGCCAAAAGAAGAAGCCATATTCAAAAGGTAGGTGACTACTGGATATGATCATTGTTCTTAATTCCCATAACCACTGTAAAGTATTTGAAATTTGGGTAGATAAAAATCCCTAGCCGAAGTACTAATAGGTCTGAATAAAATAACTGGCTAATATCGCCAATAAGATAACAATAAAGATTAGATAGCATCAGCTTGTTCTGGCTAAACGGTACAATAACCTAAAAAGGAATTGAAAGAATTTTTTGCTATAAATAATATTATTATAAAATTTTTGAAGATTGAGGTTAGGTATATACATTCAGTGATCGGCGACCTAACGATCGACCGAGCCATGCAACGTAGAATCTGACCAGACCCCTTGGCAGAGATCTATTGCAGCAAAACGGTATGCAATTTGAAAGAACAAATGGTCACGTGGCTAACTATTAGGAAGCATGAAATAAATATTAGTATATAGAATATTAACTAGCATGTAGAGAGCATACTTAAAAAACCTAATAAAAATAATTAAGTGTATTCAGGAAATAGGAGGTTACCAAGCGCATGAATACTGAAACAATTTGCATGCACCAATAGCATAATGGCAGTTAATAGGCGGCAATAGTATGCCAATTCAAAAATATTTATATATATTTCTATAAATGTTTGGGATTTATGTTAAATTATTGTATAGTCTATGTTATGGATATGGCCCGAAGGCAAAGAAATTATTAAACATACAACCTAAGTAATAATTTGATATTTTAGTACGGTCTATTTGAACCTTAAATGGCGGAGGACTAGGATATTCAAATTTTATGTAAATTTGAAAGTCGGAAATAAGAATTGTAAAATTGAAGAAGGAGAACCGAACACTCGCCAGCCAAATGCCACCATGAGAGGACCCTAAATATTTTAGAGCGTAATACCTTGCTATAACTTGTAAAAGCTAAAGTTAGATTGAATTATTAAATTTCTTAAAAGACTTTGTGATGCTCTTATAAAGCAGAAGTCATTTTCAATTTCAAATAATTTTTGTAACCCCTTGGAAGAGACGATTCCGGCTACCATATTCCAGGACCACCAGGAGTTGGATCGACATCGGCGGCTTATAAGAAGATTTCGACACGTGAGTGAGAAATATTGAATTAGTGATGGGCGCCCTTAGTGCTTCGAATTTATCTAATAATCAAAGCTAGCTCGTTGAAAGGGTTTTCTTATGAATTAAGAATTTAATAAAAAATACTTGCGCAAGTAAATATAGTATTAAAGGTATTTTATTAAAGGAGTAAATGAATCAGTACATTTCAGAAAATTCTATTGAATCAAAGAAATATAAAATCTAGGCTATTAAAACATATGCATATGATCATTAATTTTTGCAATAATTTGCGATAATTTGTGTAGCTCTAATTCACTAGATGAATTGCTCTACTTATTCCATCAGGTGCCGAATCTTGCACCCTGAGATAAAATATATATTCAATATAAAGAAATCTACTAGATACTAGAGAATTTAATATATATATTTGGATTATTAGTTGCCAGTTTATCAAGTTGATCTTAAGGAACCTATTTTTAATTGAATTGTCCAAGTCGGCAAGTATTAGCAAGCTCATATTGCAGCTACATGCACAAGGATGCATATGATTTAAAATAAAGGCACATGGTAATGTTTCGTGCTATAAATCTAGAGTATAATGTTTAGCCTGTGATATTTTACTGATTTCAATTATTGTTCTATTTTTATATTATATATTTTTTATCGCTCTTTATATTTTTTGCCTTGATCTATTTTTTGCATTATTTGTTAATATATGTATCAAATTGTTTATGGTGTGCAATTTATTTTAATTCCTCAACACTATAGTATAAGTATCATATTTATATATATTTATTTTTTAATGAATTACAAGAGTTATAGGGGAAGCTCATATCTGGGCCTATAAAGATTTTTATGAGACTATGTCCTATTAAAAAACCACGACCTAATTTTTTATAATTATATCAAATATTTCATGCTCTACCGACTGATGCCAAGCAGGAGGCTAATCGTTATTTAAATATAAAGAATAACGTGACATAAAACATGCCGTACCAACGTGGGACTGATGATGAGAGCTGAGCTCATTAAATAATTATTTGAAACTAAGTCAAGACCCATATTGAAGATAATAATTAAGGACAAGTCTAGTCATATTAAAATTTGTCGTGGATGGATAATGAAATTATAGATAACTTATATGAGTATTGAGGAAAACAGGCGAAGTAAACTTTGTATTACTTTTTGGGGAATCAATAGCTTTAAATAAAGAGAAATTATATGTTTTAAAGAAAATTTTATATTATTGTTATTGTAAAAAATATATGTTTTATAGAGAGAGATTATATTTTATAAGCCTAAACTGCTATTACTTTCTAGTCAAGAATATATTATGTATTTAAGCCGGTTGGAAAATAAGTCACAGTCTGTAAACTAGTCAGGAATTAATATTCAATATTGGAGGCGCTAGAGCATTATAAAAAACTTAAGTATAAATACCTTATCTTTTTGAATATCCAAACACTTTGCACATAACTGTTTCACTGTAAGTCCCGGTTTGTGTCTCTTTTTTAAGCATTTTTGCATAGTATTCAGCACTTTTTAATTAGCATTTATCATATTTGACACAATGAATCACACTCCCGCAAACTCTGAAGTTTCATATATGTACGGCGGTTGCACAGATCCCACTTTGTCGACTCCCAGCACATCAAACCCCACCATGGTAGATGCCAATACGCCACGAGAAAGGGAACCAGGAAGTGTTGGGTCGATAGTCTTCGATCCACAAGGTCTGCAACCTCTATCATCCACTCGAATCGACGCCACTGACACACCATTGAATCAACGGATAGCAGAGATCAACTTTGAAGGGGGCGAGGAGCAGCCTGCAGAACCCGCATCTCCAGAGGCCGAGTCACATCTGAGCAAACAAAGTCTATTTTCAGTCACAGAGCTAGATCCATTTAAAAAGGTAATAATGGAACAAACTAGCAGTATGTTCAATATTATGTTACAAAACACAATGGATAATATGATGCAGGAGATTAAAAAAGAGAATGCGGCAATAAAAGAGGCAAATAAGCAAACAGTGGAACAGGGCATGAAAGAGACAGCAGGCGCTATAAAATCAGTAGAAAGACGGTTGGATACTATTGAGACTAAAGTAGAGAATCATAGGGAAGAATTAAAAGCAATGATAAATCTACAGAAAGAAAGTCAGGATAAAGTTACGGCAGGATTATCGGAAAGGTTGGATACGGTTACCTGTGAACTAAACAAAAGGATAGATAACCTAACCACACAAATCACTACAACCATTCAGGATTTAACAAATAACATTAAGGCCGATTGACATCAAGAAATCAACAAACAAATTACAGTTGCCAATCAAAATTTAACAACTACAGTTGATAAAAATATTGACAGTATTAAAGATATACAAAATAAACAGATTAATATGTCCACAAAAATGAACCAACTGCAAGGTAGTATCAATCAAAATACAGAAACCTGTAAGGCTTTGAACGGAACTCTACTAATTCAAAAATCCACTCTGACTCAATTAGATCAAGAAGTAAATGCTAATAAAATTACACATAATAGTCAATGGCAGATGGCACAGGAAAAAATAACAGCATTAGAAAATCATATCCAACAACGACCTCAAGGAATTCAAGCAGATAACATCAACTCACATAGTATATTGCAAGGACTGGGTAAATTTGATAATACTGATCGCCATTTGCAACCTCAACCATTCATTGATCAGATAAAATTAGTACAAACTCTTGCACCTACCTCTTGGAGCATGTGGCGTCTTCGTTTGACTAGTTTATTGATTGGCGAACCCCTGATGTTCTTTCGGAGTAGAGCCCATGAATTTACATCATTGGATGAGTTTGTAGCTGTCTTCCTGGAACAGTATTGGAGCAGAAGTAAACAGTTGGACGTGCTAGCGGACATCATATCATGCGATTTCAACCCTAACTTAGACGGTGCATGTACCACTTTCGTCACTGCCCTACAGTTCAAAAATTCTCAATTGAGCGAGCCCATTAACGAATCGGCATTAGCAAGTATTATTCTGAAGAAACTACCGTATCAAGTTAGAATGGCACTCGCCACACAACCCATTACTGATTGCAAACAGCTAATAAATCATTTATATGGCATACAGTCTGTGATGGCAATGTCAAACCACCGTTCAGACCAAAGATACACACGGAATCAACATAACTCAAAAAGTAATCAGTATAACAGCCAAAATTATGAACCGGTATCATATGATCGCTACCGATCTGCCCCTCAATTTGAACGCCGCTATGAGCACAAGCAAAATGGTAACTGGAATAATGAAAATTTTCAAAATCGCACAACCAACCATTACGCCCAGCAGAGCAACCGCAGGAATCACTATGATGGCCGTGATCGATTAAACTCAAATAATAGTCATACTCAGAATAATTACAACAGAAATTACAAACCGCCACCTCAACAAGTAAGCACAAATTACACATTAGCGCATGCAACAGGATTAAATCAACAAAAAACATGGAACCCAGCACCCAACGACCCGCCACCAGATATACAGAAAACTACAGCTAGTAAACCACGACTATATGATACCCCCGATATAACAAGCACAAGCTCAAATGAAACAAACAAAGAAAAGCAGGATATTTCAACGTCATACACCACATTCAGAAATGATTTACCGGAGACTTTGTTAGAAGAAACCGAGAAGGAAAGCAGGCTACCAGATATCCAAATGCAAGCGTATAACGATATCGAATTGACCCATCTGCCAGGAAAGAAAAATCAGACCGCCGACTTTCTATCCAGGGAAATAGATGCTACATATTGTCAAGATACCAACCTGAAATGTTTTGCCGTAAAGAGTGGAGAAAGCATACCATATCCTCCCAACATCCAACCACGAATTCATACTGCCGTATTAACCCCTGAAAGAATCCGCATCGCCCAATATGAAGACCCAAGACTGTCCCGGATCCGCGAATTGATGGAAGAAGGAGCCGCCGAACCACCCGATTACCTGCGACAGTATACCCGCTACAAAGGATTTATGTTCCACCGACCGGCTAAAAATACTTACGACTGGCGCCTAATCATCCCCGCTAATATGGAAACAGATTTGATAAAAGAAGCTCACGAACGTATTGGACATTTTGGAACTACGAAGACCCTCCACCTACTAAAAGAAAGCTGTTATTTTAAAAGCATGCATAAAAAAGTGGCCAAAATAGTAAAAGCTTGCGATATATGCCAGAAAGCCAAATACCCGCGATACCATATCAGGGGCAAGATGAATCCCATTCTCCCTAGTGCACCATTGGAATTGATATCAGCGGATATATATGGTCCATTACCCATGGCACAATACGGAAAAAAAATACATATTCGTGCTTACATGTGTTTTTTCAAAATATACAATGCTATTTCCCATAGGTAAATTGACCGGAGAAGTTTTGGCCCGATGTATAACGGAAAGATGGACAAGTGAAGTAGGAAAGCCTAAACGAATCCTATCTGACAACGCAACCTATTTTTGTAGCAAGCAGTGGAAAGAAATACTTCACCTGGCTAATATTAAATGGTCGAGGACATCTCTTTACAACCCCAGCGCTAATCCAGTAGAGCGACGTATGGCAGAGATCTCTCGTTTTATGCGGACTTACTGTAATGAAAAACACCAACAATGGGTTAGATATATACCATTTTTAGAAGAGTGTTATAATAATAGTCTAAATGAAAGCACCGGTCGTACGCCTTACGAAATCATATTCGGTAAAAGAAACACTACATTTATTGAAAAGTTAATTGATTTTCCAAGCTCAGAAGTGAACAAATTAACAAACCCTAATATCCATCATCTAGTAAGGTTAAAGCTAGAGCAGAAGGCAAGTAGTAGAAAGAGATTTCACGACCGAGCATATAAAATATTTTCATATAATATTGGAGATGAAGTTTTAGTGAAGAGCCACAGGTTATCAAATGCTTTGGAGAAAGTAACTCGTGAATTCTTTTCAATTTATTCAGGGCCATTCACTATCGTAGCCATATCGCATCACAACACAGTCCAGTTGCAAGAGAATGAGAATACGCACATTGTTTGGTGGGAAAATGTAGCCAATATTAAACCATATCACAGAATTTGAAATAAATACGATAAGTAATCAAGGAAAACACCACTATCAAAGAATTACTGACCTATCATGATAAATTTAATATTGAGTTGGACCGCATGGCAGTAATCCAATGTTTTTATTTCTCCCAACTGTCCAAAGCCTGCAACAAGCAAAAGAATAATTTTTAATTATGTAATTAAATTAGTTACATCAAATAAAAAAGGACACAAGCGGGGATAGAATATTTAAAATTTGTAAATTACCTTTAAAGAGAAAAAATGTAGCAGTTAGGTTAATTGCGAGTTTCGACAACCAGTTATGACGTAAGCAGTATAAATGTAGAACAAGCAGTCAGCTGGCCAAAGCCACCTGAATCGAATGTAGCGCTCAACATATGATTATAAAAAGAAGTATTGTAACCCAAAAATGTTATTTATTACTGTTATTTATTATATTTATCAATGTTAGTATATTTATTTATATGTTTTATATTTATTACCGTTAGTTATGCCATGTTTGTTACCGAAAAAACCTAAAGTGAATGCTAGTTACCCAAAACCAAAGAGCCATTAGCAAAAGAAAAAGAAAAGTATTGTACCTGATGTATAGAAAATTATTTATATTAAGACCTAGGAATTACTATAAAATATAAGCCCAGAAGTTTTGTACATCGAAATTATTGTCTGAAAAGAATCAATTATGAGAATCAAGAAATGTGTGTAGTTAGGTTGGTGGCCCTGCGAGCGGCAAATTTAAAAATACTATGTTCTAAGCGTTGTAAGGAGGAATGTGTCTAGGGGATTATATTTATGATATTTTTTGTGTGTTGAGGAGGAGAATTTGTTATTGTATGTGATAGAGGTCTAAAGGAGGTGCAGCAGATAGATCTGCGAACTGTGATAAAAGTCTGAGAGTATAATTTATAAATAAAGTATGGAATATATCGATGTATTGAAGGGTGGATTTTCATTAAAAACATTGTGATTCTCAAATATTTTGAATTCAAATCCAGGGGCGCGTGTAAAGTATTTGAAATTTGGGTAGATAAAAATCCCTAGCCGAAGTACTAATAGGTCTGAATAAAATAACTGGCTAATATCGCCAATAAGATAACAATAAAGATTAGATAGCATCAGCTTGTTCTGGCTAAACGGTACAATAACCTAAAAAGGAATTGAAAGAATTTTTTGCTAATAAATAATATTATTATAACATTTTTGAAGATTGAGGTTAGGTATATACATTCAGTGATCGGCGACCTAACGATCGACCGAGCCATGCAACGTAGAATCTGACCAGACCCCTTGGCAGAGATCTATTGCAGCAAAACGGTATGCAATTTGAAAGAACAAATGGTCACGTGGCTAACTATTAGGAAGCATGAAATAAATATTAGTATATAGAATATTAACTAGCATGTAGAGAGCATACTTAAAAAACCTAATAAAAATAATTAAGTGTATTCAGGAAATAGGAGGTTACCAAGCGCATGAATACTGAAACAATTTGCATGCACCAATAGCATAATGGCAGTTAATAGGCGGCAATAGTATGCCAATTCAAAAATATTTATATATATTTCTATAAATGTTTGGGATTTATGTTAAATTATTGTATAGTCTATGTTATGGATATGGCCCGAAGGCAAAGAAATTATTAAACATACAACCTAAGTAATAATTTGATATTTTAGTACAGTCTATTTGAACCTTAAATGGCGGAGGACTAGGATATTCAAATTTTATGTAAATTTGAAAGTCGGAAATAAGAATTGTAAAATTGAAGAAGGAGAACCGAACACTCGCCAGCCAAATGCCACCATGAGAGGACCCTAAATATTTTAGAGCGTAATACCTTGCTATAACTTGTAAAAGCTAAAGTTAGATTGAATTATTAAATTTCTTAAAAGACTTTGTGATGCTCTTATAAAGCAGAAGTCATTTTCAATTTCAAATAATTTTTGTAACCCCTTGGAAGAGACGATTCCGGCTACCATATTCCAGGACCACCAGGAGTTGGATCGACATCGGCGGCTTATAAGAAGATTTCGACACGTGAGTGAGAAATATTGAATTAGTGATGGGCGCCCTTAGTGCTTCGATTTATCTAATAATCAAAGCTAGCTCGTTGAAAGTGTTTTCTTATGAATTAAGAATTTAATAAAAAATACTTGCGCAAGTAAATATAGTGTTAAAGGTATTTTATTAAAGGAGTAAATGAATCAGTACATTTCAGAAAATTCTATTGAATCAAAGAAATATAAAATCTAGGCTATTAAAACATATGCATATGATCATTAATTTTTGCAATAATTTGCGATAATTTGTGTAGCTCTAATTCATCCAGAATTGCTCTACTTATTCCATCAGGTGCCGAATCTTGCACCCTGAGATAAAATATATATTCAATATAAAGAAATCTACTAGATACTAGAGAATTTAATATATATATTTGGATTATTAGTTGCCAGTTTATCAAGTTGATCTTAAGGAACCTATTTTTAATTGAATTGTCCAAGTCGGCAAGTATTAGCAAGCTCATATCGCAGCTACATGCACAAGGATGCATATGATTTAAAATAAAGGCACATGGTAATGTTTCGTGCTATAAATCTAGAGTATAATGTTTAGCCTGTGATATTTTACTGATTTCAATTATTGTTCTATTTTTATATTATATATTTTTTATTGCTCTTTATATTTTTTGCCTTGATCTATTTTTTGCATTATTTGTTAATATATGTATCAAATTGTTTATGGTGTGCAATTTATTTTAATTCCTCAACACTATAGTATAAGTATCATATTTATATATATTTATTTTTTAATGAATTACAAGAGTTATAGGGGAAGCTCATATCTGGGCCTATAAAGATTTTTATGAGACTATGTCCTTTTAAAAAACCACGACCTAATTTTTTATAATTATATCAAATATTTCATGCTCTACCGACTGATGCCAAGCAGGAGCCTAATCGTTATTTAAATATAAAGAATAACGTGACATCACAAAGATTGAATCATCATTAGCAGCAAGCGAGTGTTTTCCCCATTAATCTCATATCAATAATGTTTTTATAATAAAATTAATCTTGTTTTGTTTAAATGTAAATATATGTTAAAGTCTCATCAAAGCTCTAGTTATTCTGTTCTCTTTTGTTATCATAGTTCTTTCCCAGCTTACACTACCTATCCTTTTTGTCCTTGTTTTTCCATATAAGGAAGTTCAACATATTATTTGAAGCTCTCTCGTGTTTAGTAGTGTGTTATAATGAATCAAATGATTTGCGTGAAACTAGTTACAGTTATCACATCATTTTAAATATAATGTAGTGGACTTAATTAGTAGATGGGAGATTCGAAAAATAGATAAAATAAATGGAAACTTCTCAGAGAGGTTTTCCTACCAGAAATTTTAATTCTTGAGTTTAATAGATTCTATGAGGGTTCGTATCGTTTGTAATAATCACGCCATGATTAGATGATTCACGCCATTATTCCAATGGCTCGATTTGCTTTTTGTAGCATATGTAGACTAATAAGATACTATATTTTGTTTTCCAGGGTTCATCAAATGCACGACTGATCAAGTCGAATAAATACAAAATACAAACTTAATCATGAATATTTGTAGAGTATTGGAAATATGCAGTAATGCGGAGCACTTTTCGACAACAACGTATTCTCAGTTCATGGCAACCTGCATCTGAGAACATCTCCAAGCAAGATATCACATCAAAGTATAAGAACATTTTACTGGTTCAGGTTTTGTAGCATAGTACGATGTTGGGTTACAGCTCTACTTGAACAATCTCAACAGTTGGGGAAGCACTTCTTGACCGTTAGGGTTCCGTTTTTGCCAGCCTAATAATTTCTCAATCATGCCATGACATTTGTAATGCCGGCAATTAACACACAACTTGGGTGAACAGCGATTGATAATACTCAGCAGGATTTACTGTAATTCGAGTTTACTGGTGCAAAACGCTGCTCTAATGCCCAAACACTCCTCATGAAACTTTGACTGCAAGTTGAGGACTGCTCAAGAAAGTTAGGCGAGATAAATTGAATCCATGTGTTCAAGTTCAGTCCTGTCTCGTCCCACCTTGACGTCGAGGTGGGTTTTGAGGCAACATAATTGACGTTTGTCATTTGAACGGAATCAATAGTCTGGACATAGGATGAACAAAATACAGTATTAACAAATTAGTCAGTAGTTTAGTACGATCGTGATTGAAGTTTGTCAAACCTAGTTGACTGGATTTGGATCGCGAATTTTTACTTTACTTGCCTATTACCATAGGTAAGGAGAGTATTGCTTTCCGAAAAAAATTGAGGTACCCCAATTTCTAAATTTCCATACGTTTCAAGGTCCCCTGAGTCCAAAAAAGTGGTTTTTGGGTATTGGTCTGTATGTGTGTGTGTGTGTGTGTGTGTATGAGTGTATGTGCGTCTGTGTACACGATATCTCATCTCCCAATTAACGGAATAACTTGAAATTTGGAACTTAAGGTCCTTACACTATAGGGATCCGACACGAACAATTTCGATCAAATGCAATTCAAGATGACGGCTAAAATGGCGAAAATGTTGTCAAAAACAGGGTTTTTCGCGATTTTCTCAAAAACGGCTCCAACGATTTTAATCAAATTCACACTTAGAATAGTCATTGATAAGTTCTATCAACTACCACAAGTCTCAATCTGTAAAAATTTCAGGAGCTGCGCCCCATCTATGCAAAGTTTGATTTTAGATTACCAATTATCAGGCTTCAGATACAGTTTAACGAAAAATTTCAAGTGGAAAAGATTGATCATATTTTGTAACATTTTCACCTAAAATTGAAAATAAGCTCGAAATTCGAGAAAATAAGATTAAACAATTTGCAAACTGTTGGCAACTACTAATGATTCTATTAAATCATTCATTAAAGAGATAGCAGACTTCAGAGTCAGATTCAGACAAAGAGATAGCACAGTGTGTCTGCAGCGCTATTGTCCTGTCACCAGCTGGCTCAGATCTTAGAATAGTAGACTTGAAATGCTTGTGAACACTAGCGTCAGTTGATCAATTTTCATAACGGCAAGGAAAGTTGTGTGAGTGCGCTACACCAAATTTTTGTTCCATGATTTTTTCCCGAAGGTAAATGCAATGTTGATACGTTTTTTTTCTCTTAAAAATCAATGCTTTTTCAACTAATGCCCTATAAAATACCATATCCTTTGGAAACTTTATAAATTTCTGATATTGGAATTGTGGTATTCTCATGTATAATCAGAAATTATAACATCATCCTATGTAGATATTCATCCATTTATTTACCCTGTTTATAATATTGAATTTATTATTACTAGAATAAGAAACAAGGAATTGAAAATTTTCAAAATGTTTTTTGACAAGTCTCTCTGCTCAGATTTGTTTTATTTCCTGACCAAATTTCAAGGTATCATTGAGAGTAATCTCTAGATAGATCCACACATAGGTCTTCTAAGAGTGAATAGTTTACAATAATGTATGCATTGATGATAAATAATGGAGATTTTTTTCAGCACTGTGAATGTTGAATTGTGTGCTCAGCCTCAGCCCTGGATACTGTAAACTCACTGGAGTGAGGTATCTAGCTAAGAGAAAGATGGCAATCTAAGAATTATTTGCTCTGTTAATGCTCCATTAGACGGAAACGTCGAGATGTTCCATTCGGTTCAGCTTGATTGGTTAGGAGCAAAGAACAAGGAAAACTTTCAACTGGAATTGTTCGTCGGTAGAGAAGATAATTTCATTGATCTTGAAGCTCAATAAGCTCCCTCTATCAAGGCAAGCCATGATGAACTAAGAGAAGATTGGAACTGATATCAATTTCAATTATATTCCAGAAATGGAAAATGATTATTTGAAACTTCAATAACAGTGATCTAACCGTTAGCGTCGAATCTTTGGGCCGTATTATGAACGTTTCTCAAAACCATCTTCACTAAGCATCAGGTACAAATATTAATCAAAATAATAGAATCATTCTATTGAGATTGGTGTGGATTGATCTGTGTTTGCTATGCAATCAATGCGTGCTTGACTAAGAAACTTCATGGAATCTAAAAGCGAAATGGCACTGATTCATTTTTTCACTCACTCATTCATAATCAACAGAACTAAAAATCTATTGAACCAAATACTTTAAAATTTGGCTTGTACGTTCAGTTGGCCACCTAGAGGCGCACTAGGAATGGATTTGGAAAAAATTGCAAAGATACGCCCAAAATCTGCGTTTTACTAGCATTTTTATGAGTTTTCTCAGCTTTTTCTCGAACTATTTGACAAAAAAAGTTCAAAATGGTACACAATTCAGCTGAGGTATAAAAATGTTCTATATGGAAGTCAAGTATCGCCTAAAGTTCAAAGGCCGCCCAAGTTCCGCCCAAGATCAGCGGTTTTTGTCCGTTTTCTAAGCTTACTCAAAAATTAATTGACCGATCATAATAGAATCTCGTTCAGCAAGGGTCTAGGAGTTTTATCTTGAGAGGTTTTCAGAATTACGCCAAAGAAACGCCCATATAGGCGGTTTTACTGCGTTCCCGAGCGCATTTTCTGCGTTTTCTCACATTTTTCATGAACTAACCCAGAGAAAATGTTCAAGTTTGGTACATAGGCTCAGCTGAGATATAAAAATTTTGTATTGGAAGGGTCTTGGAATAACGCCCAGGTTCCGCGGTTTCTGTCGTTTCCTGCATTTTCTACGCCTTCTTAAGAACTAATAATTGTCAGATCATGTTCAGATTTGGCACTGAAGTTTAACAAGGAATGATATAGAATTTTTGTTACGGTTTTCGCAATCTGAGACTGCGGGCTGTCGGTGTGCAGACTGAATCTGCGCACCCGGTATTAGATCAATATGATTGGAGAGGCGTAAGAGGTATAAGGTATAGGATATGGTATACCGAGTTAGAGGTATAGGGAATATTTTATCGGGCCTGGGGAATGGAGATTCGTTAATAGGATTGTTCCTTCCTGTAACTAATGGGGTTTTGTTCAATAACTCGCGATCTGTGAATCGCGATATAGTTCTCAGCAAGCTGAACCTGCTAGCTAAATACAGTATATCGATTACAATTTTATGATAACTAAAGCTCAATGGATGAGGTTTCGGGTGTCGGATTTCTGAATCGCGAGCCTGCAGCTGCGAAAGGATTTTCAGCAATTCTGAAACTGCTAAACAGGATTTCCGCGCTAGTCTGATGACAGCGCGCCGGCTATTAAGGGCCAATCTGTAACTGCCCTTAAGGGTATGGGAATCACTCTCAATCGTCCGAAACGCTTTTAAATTAATAGTCAGTATGTCGACTATTATGAGAGGATGGGGAAAGGTTTACAAGGATTCTCCTAAGCTTCTCGCTGGTCTGAGAACCGCGACTAGGTCGATCTCTAATCTGTGACTGAGATCCTGCTCTACATAAGGTTTGCTACACCTCTCGCTGGTCTGAGGACCGCGACGGGAACGATCTCGAGTCTGGAACTGAGATCTCGCACTATACAGGGTAGGAAAAATTAAGAGGAAGGAAGAGAGAGGATGCCGCAGTCTGGGAACTTCGGCAAGGACGTTCTCAAACTGTACCTGAGAGCTAGGAGGATTATAGAATAGGGAAGGTGAAGAGAGAGTAAGAGGAAGGATGCCGCAGTCTGGGGACTTCGGCGAGGACGTTCTCAAGCTGTACCTGAGAGTGGGAAGCGTTGCAGTCTGTGACTTCAACAAGGACGTTCTCAAGCTGCACCTGAGAGCAGGAAGCGTTGCAGTCTGTGACTTCAACAAGGACGTTCTCAAGCTGTACCTGAGAGCAGGAAGCGTCGCAGTCTGGGACTTCGACAAGGACGTTCTCAAGCTGTACCCGAGAGCAGGAAGCGTCGCAGTCTGTGACTTCGACAAGGACGTTCTCAAGCTGTACCTGAGAGTGGGAAGTGTCGCAGTCTGTGACTTCGACAAGGACGTTCTCAAGCTGTACCTGAGAGTAGGAAGCGTCGCAGTCTGTGACTTCGACAAGGACGTTCTCAAGCTGTACCTGAGAGCAGGAAGCGTTGCAGTCTGTGACTTCAACAAGGACGTTCTCAAGCTGCACCTGAGAGCAGGAAGGATTTTAGAATAGGGAAAGTGAGAGATAGAAAGATGGAGCCGCAGTCTAGAACTTCGGCGAAGGAAGTCCTCAAGCTGTACCTGAGAGCTAGAAGGATTATAGAATAGGGAAAGTGAAGAGAAGTAAGAGAAAGGAGTGCCGCAGTCTGGGACTTCGACGAGGACGTTCTCAAGCTGCACCTGAGAGCAGGAAGCGTCGCAGTCTGTGACTTCGACAAGGACGTTCTCAAGCTGTACCTGAGAGCAGGAAGCGTCGCAGTCTGTTACTTCGACAAGGACGTTCTGGAAGCTGTACCTGAGAGCAGGAAGCGTCGCAGTCTGGACTTCAACGAGGACGTTCTCAAGCTGCACCTGAGAGCGGGAAGCGTCGCAGTCTGTGACTTCGACAGGACGTTCTCAAGCTGTACCTGAGAGCAGGAAGCGTCGCAGTCTGTGACTTCGACAAGGACGTTCTCAAGCTGTACCTGAGAGCAGGAAGGATTTTAGAATAGGGAAAGTGAAGAGAGAGAAAGAGAAAGGATGCCGCGGTCTAGGAACTTCGGCGAGGAAGTCCTCAAGCTGTACCTGAGAGCTAGAAGGATTATAGAATAGGGAAAGTGAAGAGAAAGTAAGAGAAAGGATGCCGCAGTCTGAGGACTTCGGCGAGGACGTTCTCAAGCTGTACCTGAGAGCTAGAAGGATTATAGAATAGGGAAAGTTAAGAGAGAGAAAGAGAAAGGTTGCCGCAGTCTAGAAACTTCGGCGAGGAAGTCCTCAAGCTGTACCTGAGAGCTAGAAGGGTTATAGAATAGGAAAAGTTAAGAGAGAGAAAGAGAAAGGATGTCGCAGTCTAGAAACTTCGACGAGGACGAGCTCAAGCTGCACCTGAGTTCTCTAGGAAAAGGATTGGGCTTTTCCTACTTGGAATTACAGCAAGTCAGAAACTGCTAAGCGAATTTAAAATACAGGGCCACTCTATAGTATGAAAATTAATAAGGAAAATACATCCCTCAAAAAAAACTGAGATTACCTTATTACAGAAGAGGAAATGCACACAAGTGACCAGTCCTAACATACAGTTACCTGAATCACTGCAGGATTAAATACGGAGAATAGCAAACAAATTCCCACACTAAACTTAAACGTCGTGAAGCGACAGAGTCGAGACTTAAGAATTAAGCCCTCAAAAATAATTTGCTTAAGAGCCTAGCTAAATTTCCCCACTCAACTGTTTGCAGCCCAAACTTGAGATCCCTTACAGGTTTTCAAAACCAAGAATAACTCGTTCACCCCCAGTGATACGAATTCGGGAAAAAATAGCTGACAAGAAAGAAAAACCCACAAGGGAATTCTAACTCCGAGTTGTTCGGAACTCGACCTACAATATTCTACGTTAGCACAAGATAGAATAATAATTAGTATCGGTAACGTCGTAAGGAGAGGAGATTCGCGACCCGATCTCACGCTCAACCACCGAACAACTGACTCTCTCCCAGGTCTCCTTGAAGCCACACCGGGTCGCTGAAAGTTAGGAGGCCGGGGGAAAAGGGGCTTGCTGACCAATGGGAGTCTGAAAAGACGATCACGCCACTAGTCATGTGACAGGGTTTGAATCCACTAGTGCTGATGATAAGGGTGCAGCTAATGACGACACTGATACTAATTACTACACTAATTCAGGCCGGTAAACAATATTTCTATTCCAGAAATTTCATGAAGAGCGATACTGACCCGACTCGGTAGCCGCTTATCGTTTAGATGATACGAATGCTGCTAATTTAAAGGGGTTGACGGCGATAGTGATAATGTATACACAACTACAAATCTAACAAAATATATCTGGCAGACGATCCTATTCCTATTCTAAAATAGAATAATTTCGCTAATTTTTCGCTGGACGACGGCTTTCCATCCGTCACAAAAATTCACTTTGTGACACCCCACTCCTACTAAGGAGGGGGGGGGATTGGCGTTGAACGTACAAGGCGACGTCGGGAATACCGGCTACAACCACACCACATCCTCCCTACTTTTCACATTACGTGAACACATTTCAGCGATGGATAAAAAGCGATCAAGTAGACCAAGACGAGGCGCCATACTGCTAAGAGAGTCGAAGCACTACTGAAGCAATAGAAAGACGACTAGATGGGCTTATACAAAAATATTCAGGTAACGACAGTGTAGAAAGACAAGATTATCATTATCGGGAACGCGATAAAAGCAACCCTACAATAAACAGATAACAAAAATATCCTGAAAGAAAAGGTTCGAACGTCTTATGCGATGCGACAACGAGAGAGGAGCAAGAAACAAGTGAATCAACCCTGTCGCGGCATCTAACGGGAAACGTAATAACTAGTTGAATGAAGTGCTGCCCCCGCACCTTGCGCCGTCTAAGGCTAGTATAGGCAACCCGCACTTCACTCCACCAACGCAATTTGCGTTCGCCTGTTCTTCAGAGCTAGATTCCCCCTCCTCCTCCTCTACACATGGGGGTAACAACTTAATGTCTTTCACATGAACAGTCACAGATTTATTCTCTGCTACTTTAACCTTCACTACTGTAGGACTCAATATCTCAACCACCTCCCAGGGGCCTGAGAACTTTGGAGCGAGTTTCGCGGCGAACTGGTCAACTCCCGAAGATAAATAATGTTCTCTCTTATATATCAACTGACCTGGGGATAACTTAACATCTCGCCTCCGAAGATTATAATAACGGCTAGCATCCCTATATGCTTTATCCAAATTATCCACTACAATTTTCCTGGTTTGAATTAATATCTTAATATTTTTCTGTAGCGTGGCCTGACTACTTTCAAAACCCTGCGTACGTGGATCGTCTTGAGCCCTCGAATGCGGACTCCCCCTGGAGCTCTCAATTCCCTACCGAAGTTGAGATAAGCTGGAGTATATTGGGTGCCTTGATGAATAGTTGTATTCATCGCAAAACAAAATTCTCTTAAATATCGGTCCCAATCCGAGTGGTTCTCTCCTACAAAGATTTGTATCATAGTTTTGAGTACACGGTTTACTCTTTCAGTAGGATTACAACTAGGAGAATATGGGGGGGTGAAAAACACATTCACGCCATTATCCTCACAATACGAGCGAAAATACTTGCTAGTGTATTGGGTTCCATTGTCACAAATGAGCATCCTAGGTGCTCCATACCGTGTGACAATCAATTCACGGAAAGCTTTCGTGACTCCTGCGCTATCTGCCTTAGATAGGGCGGCCACTTCCGTCCACTTAGTGAACTGATCTTGAAACACGACTATGTAACGGTGTCCTAACTTGGAACGGGGTAACGGGCCGACTAAGTCAGTACTGACAGTCTCCCAAGGGTGAAACAATTTACGGGGATTTTTCATGCGACCATATGGGGTCCTCTGTTCTACCTTAATCTTAATGCAGTCATCACACCTCCGTACATAGGTGGCAACATCATTAAACAATCCAGGCCAATAATATAGGCGCGCTATCTTGTCATATGTACGATATATGCCAAAGTGACCCGCGGTAGGAGCATTATGATTTTGTTGTAAAACTTCAGAGCGACAGCTCACTGGGACACAAAGCTTCCACCCCTCAGCACTCTGCTCTTCTTGGAGCCGCCTCCTAGGCCAAATGTGTCTATACAACAACCCATCTCTAACTGTATAGTCGGGGAATTTCTCGGGGTCTGCAATCAGTAATGATTTAATTTTCTTTACCCAGCTATCGTCGTTCTCTCGACCAATAGCGATAGGGGCCACCCCGCCCTCGGAGTTCGTTTCTCCCGAAGTGAGCTCCTCCTTACAGGGGGTGCGTGAGAGTACATCTGGAACTATGTTGAACTTCCCTTTCCTATATTTTATTTTCAAATTATATTGTTGCATTTCCATTACCCATCGTGCTAAACGACCAGTGGGATGGGGATGGCATGCAACCACTTCAAGGACTGATGGTCGGTAATCACAGTAATATCGTAACCTTCCACATATGACTTAAATTTTCTCAGGGCATATATCACAGCTAGACACTCTTCTCGGTTGTGGTATATCGGACTTCGGGACCTCTTAAACCCCTACTCGCATAAGCAATAACTTTCTCCTCACCATTAATCTCCTGAGTCAAGACAGCTCCCAACCCTTCGTCGGAGGCATCGGTCTGAATCACAAAGGGCAACTCAAAATGAGGGTAGGTTATACTGGGGCACAGGTTAAAGCATCTTTGATTTTCTGAAATGCCGTTTCCTCCTCTTCTCCCCACTGCCAATTCACCTTCAACTTTAACAAACGATGTAACGGATTTGCTAGCTCTGAAAAATTAGGACGAACCTACGGTACCAGGAGGCTAACCCTAGGAAGCTCCTGAGAGATTTAACACGCTGCGGGGTAGGAAATCTCTAACAGCTCTAATCGTTTCTGGGTCGGTACGGAGGCCTTGCTCTGTCACAATATGACCTAAGTATTTCAGCTCAGATTTCAGAAAATTGCACTTATCTTTATTTATAATTAGACCTGCGTCTCTCAACCTCTGAAAAACCTCTGCGAGATGTTCTCTATGGGATTCAAGAGTCTCCCCTAATACTACCACATCGTCTAAGTACGCGAACGCATACGGTTCGAGTTTAGGCCCTATCACCTGATCTAGCAAACGTTGAAAGGTAGCTCCAGCTGAGTGTAAGCCGAAAGGCATCACTTTAAATTGAAATAGACCTCTGCCCGGCACTATGAAAGCAGTCAATTCTTTACTCTCCTCATCTAACGGAACTTGCCAATAACCACTCTTCAGATCAATAGTAGATATATATTAGCATCGCGAAGCCTGTCTAAAATACCAGTCATATTTGGGAGGGGGTAAGCATCTCTATGAGTCACAGAATTAAGTTTACGAAAATCAATACAAAACCTTATTTTCCCATTCGATTTTTTTACTAATACGATAGGAGAACTCCACGAGCTACAGCTGGGTTCTATGACTCCCTGTTCAAGCATTGTATCGACTTCCTCATCGATCACTTTTTGCATGATAGGGTTCCTGGGATAGGGACGAAGTCTGAAGGGTTCAACTCCTTCCTGGAGTTTTATTTTATGTTTCAAGATATGGGTCCGTCCTGGGAGTGAAGAGAATTTCCGGATTTCTTCTTCCAGAAAATTATCGAATTTCTCCTGCTCAGAGACAACTGATAACCTACCTTCCCCTTCCCTACTCCGTAATCGGACTCCCTGGGGTTGCATTTCTAATACAGCTCCCATCTTACGCAGATTTTCCACTCCCAAAATCATACGAGGTTCAATATCTGGGACAACTGACACTTGCCACTTATACTCCTTGCCACATACAGTGACCGGTAAAGTGGTCTCTCCTTCTATCTTAAGACGTTTCGCGATCTCACTAGAAACGTATGACTTTTGAGATGAGGTATCTATAGCGGCATTCAGGTCCACCCCCTCTACTCCTACGTACATGTACACCCCGTTATCTCCGACCTCCCTACTTGGTCTAACGGCAGCTACAGTCGACACCTTAGAAGTATTCGCTGAACTCTTACTACCACGTATAGCTCCCACTATCTCTGGTTCCCATTCTACTCTATTATGCCTCATATTGATAGTTAAATTATGCTGAATCATAAATGACACTCCTAGCAACACGTCAGGCTTAAGGCCTTCCATCACTACAGCCTGGAAAGAAACAGAAATATTTTCTATTTTCAATTGGGTAAAAACTTTTATCGAGAGGAGAGCAGACTTCCCATCAGCGAGTATCGCTTTATGTGTGCAGTTTTCTTTCTTTACTGACCCCTCACGTTCTAATGCTCTCAGAACTTGTGTACTGATGTAGGATTTTTCCGATCCTGTATCAATCAAAGCGACAAATTTCTGGTTCGCCAAACTCACATCAATGAAAGTCCGTGTATCTCCTGACACGGTTCTGGGGCTTAAAATCTTTGTTGAATGAATTACTGAATTTCCCGACGATCTTTTACTCTGGGACTTACAGTTACACTGATCATGATTTTTCCCACATTCCTTACACTTAGAAAGCTCGGGGCAAGTTGACCTCCAATGTCCTGTCTTTTTACAATTCCAGCACACAGGACCCTGACTAGTACTACTCTCTTCTATCACTTTAGCCTCCCGTGGTTTAGTAGTTGCCTTAGCTGAATTTTCTCCCCGTTTATTGTCCTCGATTTTAGTATTCCGTGAGGACAACCTAGAGTGTTTTTCCTCAGCACGGATTGCCTCATATTCCCTAGTTATATCTAACAGTTGGTCTATGTTTTGGGCTCCTACACTTCGGACATGTAACTTATATCTGGGTAATAAATTCTGATACACCCTCTGATATATCCTATCCCCGTCGTAACTTCCTAATCTCCTCATTAAAGTGAGTAGGGCTTCGGCATACTCATCAGCCGGTTCGCCCTCCCTCTGCTTCCTTGCAATGATTTGACTTTCAAGATCGTCACTATAAGTATGGGGTAGTATCGGAGTTTAAACGCCTCTACAAAGTCAGCCCACGTCCTCCACTGGGAGCGACGATTCCGCATCCAGAGTAGGGCCCCTCTCTCCATCAGCTCTGGTAGGGCTATAAGAGATTGTTCCCCGGATATCCCATATGCGCTCTGAAGTTCAGTGAGCCTCTCGATAAAACTGGGAGCATCTGATACACCATCAAAACGTAAATTCCAACTTCTTACCTTATCACATACAGCGCCCTGACTATACGTGCCTGAAGAGCGGTGTGGTGCCGGCTCTATACCTGTTGGTCGATTCACTCTGTTGTGGAGGGACGGCTCGGAGTAGACACGGCTTGTGCCTGGGATAGCATCGTCCCGGCGAGTCTGAGAGGTCGCAGCGGTCCGGGACCGATGGTGTTCAACCATCCTCCTCCTCAGCTCCGTCAGAGTCCCCACTGCCGACAGGCCAAGACTCTCCAGGTAGCTGACCGCTTCCTCCTTACTCAGCCGGTACACCCACGACACTCGAGGGTCGGTTTCTCGCTCCGTGGTGTCTGTCTCGTGATCTCCCTGGTCCTCCTCGTACTCTTGGAGTGTAGACTCCTCTCCCCGTTCCGACATCGTGCACTGGGGTTTACTTAACCTTTGCTCACGATCTACTTGGGCGCCAGACGTCTTAGCCCCACGTTGGGCGCCAGTTTTATTAGAAAGACCTATTCCACCCTCTAGGTTTTCTAATAATTGCGAAGTATTGCTACGACGCGGACTAGCTACAGCCGGGTATGGGTCGGGGTCGGTGACCGTATTGACTGGTGGAGATACTGGACCTACACTTCTCCCCCTGTCCTGATTCTTTACCCTCTGTCTTTGGCGGGAGGTATTTAATTTGAAGGGAAGAGTGTGTGCCCGTGCCGTTGTTGGCCGATTCGGCCCTCGGCTCTTGGAATTCAGGTTGGGTGTTAGGGAGAATTGAGGTAACCTTAACCAAGGATACGGATCCGGATATCAGATCCCCACAAATAATTATATTTGTAAAGGTAGTACGCAATCTGAACCAACTGCGAGTTGACGGCGAGCAAAGCTGTACCTGCAAGCCCGGAATAAAGGTTGTAGGTGGAGGAACTCGGGATGGAGTTTAACAAGGAATGATATAGAATTTTTGTTACGGTTTTCGCAATCTGAGACTGCGGGCTGTCGGTGTGCAGACTGAATCTGCGCACCCGGTATTAGATCAATATGATTGGAGAGGCGTAAGAGGTATAAGGTATAGGATATGGTATACCGAGTTTGAGGTATAGGGAATATTTTATCGGGCCTGGGGAATGGAGATTCGTTAATAGGATTGTTCCTTCCTGTAACTAATGGGGTTTTGTTCAATAACTCGCGATCTGTGATTCACGCCATTATTCCAATGGCTCGATTTGCTTTTTGTAGCATATGTAGACTAATAAGATACTATATTTTGTTTTCCAGGGTTCATCAAATGCACGACTGATCAAGTCGAATAAATACAAAATACAAACTTAATCATGAATATTTGTAGAGTATTGGAAATATGCAGTAATGCGGAGCACTTTTCGACAACAACGTATTCTCAGTTCATGGCAACCTGCATCTGAGAACATCTCCAAGCAAGATATCACATCAAAGTATAAGAACATTTTACTGGTTCAGGTTTTGTAGCATAGTACGATGTTGGGTTACAGCTCTACTTGAACAATCTCAACAGTTGGGGAAGCACTTCTTGACCGTTAGGGTTCCGTTTTTGCCAGCCTAATAATTTCTCAATCATGCCATGACATTTGTAATGCCGGCAATTAACACACAACTTGGGTGAACAGCGATTGATAATACTCAGCAGGATTTACTGTAATTCGAGTTACTGGTGCAAAACGCTGCTCTAATGCCCAAACACTCCTCATGAAACTTTGACTGCAAGTTGAGGACTGCTCAAGAAAGTTAGGCGAGATAAATTGAATCCATGTGTTCAAGTTCAGTCCTGTCTCGTCCCACCTTGACGTCGAGGTGGGTTTTGAGGCAACATAATTGACGTTTGTCATTTGAACGGAATCAATAGTCTGGACATAGGATGAACAAAATACAGTATTAACAAATTAGTCAGTAGTTTAGTACGATCGTGATTGAAGTTTGTCAAACCTAGTTGACTGGATTTGGATCGCGAATTTTTACTTTACTTGCCCTATTACCATAGGTAAGGAGAGTATTGCTTTCCGAAAAAAATTGAGGTACCTCAATTTCTAAATTTCCATACGTTTCAAGGTCCCCTGAGTCCAAAAAAGTGGTTTTTGGGTATTGGTCTGTATGTGTGTGTGTGTGTGTGTGTGTGTGTGTGTATGAGTGTATGTGCGTCTGTGTACACGATATCTCATCTCCCAATTAACGGAATAACTTGAAATTTGGAACTTAAGGTCCTTACACTATAGGGATCCGACACGAACAATTTCGATCAAATGCAATTCAAGATGACGGCTAAAATGGCGAAAATGTTGTCAAAAACAGGGTTTTTCGCGATTTTCTCAAAAACGGCTCCAACGATTTTAATCAAATTCACACTTAAAATAGTCATTGATAAGTTCTATCAACCACCACAAGTCTCAATCTGTAAAAATTTCAGGAGCTGCGCCCCATCTATGCAAAGTTTGATTTTAGATTACCAATTATCAGGCTTCAGATACAGTTTAACGAAAAATTTCAAGTGGAAAAGATTGATCATATTTTGTAACATTTTCACCTAAAATTGAAAATAAGCTCGAAATTCGAGAAAATAAGATTAAACAATTTGCAAACTGTTGGCAACTACTAATGATTCTATTAAATCATTCATTAAAGAGATAGCAGACTTCAGAGTCAGATTCAGACAAAGAGATAGCACAGTGTGTCTGCAGCGCTATTGTCCTGTCACCAGCTGGCTCAGATCTTAGAATAGTAGACTTGAAATGCTTGTGAACACTAGCGTCAGTTGATCAATTTTCATAACGGCAAGGAAAGTTGTGTGAGTGCGCTACACCAAATTTTTGTTCCATGATTTTTTCCCGAAGGTAAATGCAATGTTGATACGTTTTTTTTTCTCTTAAAAATCAATGCTTTTTCAACTAATGCCCTATAAAATACCATATCCTTTGGAAACTTTATAAATTTCTGATATTGGAATTGTGGTATTCTCATGTATAATCAGAAATTATAACATCATCCTATGTAGATATTCATCCATTTATTTACCCTGTTTATAATATTGAATTATTATTACTAGAATAAGAAACAAGGAATTGAAAATTTTCAAAATGTTTTTTGACAAGTCTCTCTGCTCAGATTTGTTTTATTTCCTGACCAAATTTCAAGGTATCATTGAGAGTAATCTCTAGATAGATCCACACATAGGTCTTCTAAGAGTGAATAGTTTACAATAATGTATGCATTGATGATAAATAATGGAGATTTTTTTCAGCACTGTGAATGTTGAATTGTGTGCTCAGCCTCAGCCCTGGATACTGTAAACTCACTGGAGTGAGGTATCTAGCTAAGAGAAAGATGGCAATCTAAGAATTATTTGCTCTGTTAATGCTCCATTAGACGGAAACGTCGAGATGTTCCATTCGGTTCAGCTTGATTGGTTAGGAGCAAAGAACAAGGAAAACTTTCAACTGGAATTGTTCGTCGGTAGAGAAGATAATTTCATTGATCTTGAAGCTCAATAAGCTCCCTCTATCAAGGCAAGCCATGATGAACTAAGAGAAGATTGGAACTGATATCAATTTCAATTATATTCTAGAAATGGAAAATGATTATTTGAAACTTCAATAACAGTGATCTAACCGTTAGCGTCGAATCTTTGGGCCGTATTATGAACGTTTCTCAAAACCATCTTCACTAAGCATCAGGTACAAATATTAATCAAAATGATAGAATCATTCTATTGAGATTGGTGTGGATTGATCTGTGTTTGCTATGCAATCAATGAGTGCTTGACTAAGAAACTTCATGGAATCTAAAAGCGAAATGGCACTGATTCATTTTTTCACTCACTCATTCATAATCAACAGAACTAAAAATCTATTGAACCAAATACTTTAAAATTTGGCTTGTACGTTCAGTTGGCCACCTAGAGGCGCACTAGGAATGGATTTGGAAAAAATTGCAAAGATACGCCCAAAATCTGCGTTTTACTAGCATTTTTATGAGTTTTCTCAGCTTTTTCTCGAACTAATTGACAAAAAAAGTTCAAAATGGTACACAATTCAGCTGAGGTATAAAAATGTTCTATATGGAAGTCAAGTATCGCCTAAAGTTCAAAGGCCGCCCAAGTTCCGCCCAAGATCAGCGGTTTTTGTCTGTTTTCTAAGCTTACTCAAAAATTAATTGACCGATCATAATAGAATCTCGTTCAGCAAGGGTCTAGGAGTTTTATCTTGAGAGGTTTTCAGAATTACGCCAAAGAAACGCCCATATAGGCGGTTTTACTGCGTTCCCGAGCGCATTTTCTGCGTTTTCTCACATTTTTCATGAACTAACCCAGAGAAAATGTTCAAGTTTGGTACATAGGCTCAGCTGAGATATAAAAATTTTGTATTGGAAGGGTCTTGGAATAACGCCCAGGTTCCGCGGTTTCTGTCGTTTCCTGCATTTTCTACGCCTTCTTAAGAACTAATAATTGTCAGATCATGTTCAGATTTGGCACTGAAGTTCAGCAAGGGTCTAGAATTTGTTTTTGAGAGGACTTCGAAATTACGCCAGAGATACGCTGAAAATGGGCGGTTTTACTGCGTTTTCCTTGCGTTCCCTTGCGTTTTCTCAAAATTTTCAATAATTAATTGAGAGAAAGTGTTCAAATTTGGTACAGAAGTTCAGTTAGGATCTAGAATTTTGGCCTGAGAGAACATAAAAATTATTCAAAGATACGTCCAATAGAGGCGCTTTTACAGCGTTGTCCAAGCGTCTCTCAGCGTTTTAGATGGTTTCTTTTCTGAAGTTTTTCATTGACTTTTCAAAGCATTTTTCTACATTTCTCGAGCAGATTCATACTTGACACCTTGACAGGGTTAGATGAGAATGTTTGTTGAGTTCTTCATATCATTTCTGTTTCATATTTTAGCTTAAATACAATAGTATACTCATACTATCAGCTCAAATACAGTAGTTCTCATAATATCCCAGCCAAGTCTCTAATTGAGAAATAACTGAATATTCATAAATTCTGATAAAAATAAAGATTTTTGCAACCCTCAACTATTTAATTCAAAGAAAAATTGTGATTGAATCGAGCGTGAAAGTTTCTTTCGACTCTTTAACGGAAGGAAGAAAGCTCAAATAAAGAATGCAAGCGAGCGAAGCGAGCCTTCCGATCCTATTCCTTGATGATTCAGCTGGTGGTCCAGGGGGCAAAATACATCATTAAGAGATTCCACTTCTCTTGATGTTCTGATTATTGGATATTGAATAAATTCGATATTCAGAAGCGTAGAGGGAGATAGACTTGTTATTTGCAAAAGTTCCAGTCTCAGTGGTAGGAAAAGTCATAAAGACTTTCATGGAAATGACCGTGACAAGAAGTTTTCTGGTTTCCTTTTCCACATATCGACATAACATGTACCTTCATATAGTTTCTGACAAAAGTTTTAAATAATATTCAGTTTCCCGAGTTCAAATCTCCCATGCCCCTCATAGGTAATATACATACATAGTATATTTCACAGTTCATGAATATCATTGTATGTGTCTTGAATAAAATACATAATAAATGCATAATATGCACTGGATTTTCAAGTTTGAATATCACGTACGATTTCTTCCAAATGCAATATTATTCATTTCTTATAGAATTTATTTCTTCTTTAGCGGAAATTCAACCACGAAGTAATGAACAACGTATTTTCTCATAGTTCAATAATATTTCCTTATTCAGTGATTAAACTGTAATGAGTGATAAGTTAGTAATGAACTAAATTTATTAAACCTTTTGTACTTGCAATCTCTGACGCTTTTTATGCTGATCATTCACGAATAATAAATTTACCCGCATCATAACTAGGATGTTACACTTTGTAGCGAATCTTCATCCAAAAATAAGGAATACCCTCATTATTGCTGCTCACAGACGCTAGTAAGGAGTGTTTCTCTGCATGATAATGGTCGTTGCAGATACAGTATATCTACAATAGTTTACCATACAGGCAAAGCAGAATCAACTAAGGTTTTCCACTGATAAACAATGATTTTCTAAATTATTAAGATGATATGGATTTTCAACATCAATGGAATAACTCATTAATCAAGATAATATAAACTGATGCTGCTCAATATTATTATTATATTTCATTATTGATACAATTATTTATCCCAGAGCGGGAAAGATTTATTATAACTCAAATTCCTTGAATTCTTAGTTCAACAAAGAATTCCAATCACCGTTCAATCCAGAGTTTAAATACCTACAATGGTATTTTCGAATTCTGATTGATGAATTTGATGAAGCTTTATGCTTTAATTATCCCAATTCGGATAATATATATGTTTCTAATTCATTCAATCATGTTTGTATTTATTGAATTGCATTATAAGGGAAAGGATAATTATTGCTGGGAACTCAGTTTCTGCTCAAAAGTAGTTATTGGATCTGCTTCATTGAAAATATCGGGGACCGAGCTTCGCTCTGGAGTACAAAAGCATAAAATATTTATTATGAAAGAAGAAATTATAATTACATTCATACAGGAATTAATTCCCAGATGAATGCAAACATTTCCCTCACAAGGGCACAGTTGCACAAAAGCCGGTTAAATTTTAATCCTGATTAACTCCACGTGAACCAAATCAGAGAGGACCATTTCATAAAGATGGATCTACTGGAATTAATCAGGATGCAAAATAACCCGGCTTTTTTCAACCGGCACTAAGTACCTGATTGAATGATTACAAAAGTTCAACAGCTGAGTCATAATTGTGACACAGTCCCACACACATGAACTCGCTCACTCACTTCCATCACCAACAGACGACGAAATAATTATTATCATTATAGGTGGAAAAACACCAAGGATGAATAACAATTATCATTTTAATGTCCTTCTGCGAGTTTTCCCAGGGATGAGACCTAGAGCAATCGAATCTTTATATCATAAACCTACTATGTTCTGAATTTCGTGAGAATCGTTAGAGCCGTTTTCGAGATCCGGTGGAATACAAACATCTAAACATCTAAACATATAAACAGAAGTTGCTCTTATAGTATAGGATTAGTTTCAAAACAAAGATTATCGTTTGGGATTATTGATTATTCATTTTGAATATGCAGCAATTTCCAATTTTCTAGTATACCATTGGTTATATTATTATCTTATAATTTACAATTATTTATTGTTATAGAATTCATAGATTTATAGCTCATAGATTGGTGAAGAACATATTCAAAATTAACTGATCTAAAACAACTGATAGGGTGATCATATTCAGAACAACCGATAGGGTGATCATTTTCAAGACTCTACTACTCTATTTTACTTTCCTATTATCATCCTATGAACGCATATAAAAGTGGTTCGAGGATTCGTCATTTTTATAAAGATCAAAATCATGATCGATGCTCGTAATGATCTTCTTGTTATTCTCAATAATCAAATAACGCATATTTCTAAACTTTCCCTTCATACCCTCTAATTAAACTCTCAATTCCTAATTACTTCCCAAGAGTTATTTGAGCCCTGCAAATAAGCTTTGATATTCCTGCTACGGAGGTATGAATTTTTAATTATTTATTGTTATAGAATTCATAGTTAGCTCATAATACAGTAAGTGAAAAATGATGAATTTCAATGAAACCATGTACATGATTCATGAATCATGTACATGATTTTTTATGGAAACCATTTGAATAGAATGCTTTGCTTTACATGCAGCTTGACAGCAATACATGCAGAATGTAGTAGGCTGCTGATCACAAAGCATGAGGAGAATGTAGGTCTTACCGTTGAACGTGACCAAAGTTTTGAGGCGTGAAGGAGTAACACGTTGTGATTTTGTAAAGAAAGTTTGAGAAGTTTGCGGCAAAGTTTTTTGAGAAAGCCTTGATTTATAAGCTGGCAACAATATTTCCTTTTCGGCTCGCTAACAAACTTGTTCATGATTTACAGTATTTTCAACGCTCTTTTAGATGAGTCGGAGGCTCTCTTTTTGCAGTCGTAAGCTTGATCAAAATGATCGAAGTTCTCGAGTGGATTCACAACTTGCTCACGGCTCAACAAGTGGCGGATTATGTGATGCTAACTGATTCATATTCCAAAGTACCTAATCCTTCGCGAAGAAAAACATCGGAGCTACTCAATACACATCAATTATTTTAAATACAGCGGAAAATACTGATTTTTACAGTAATGGTAGAAAATCCATTTCTATTGTCCAACATTCCGTCTCACGCCCATTGATTACTGAATTTAACAATAGGTAACCAGGAGCTTGAATGAAATAGATTCTATTAGCTTTTCAAGCCGAACAAGCAGAGTCGGTGGCGAATGCGATTCGGGTTCAGAGCTGAGCTGAGTCAGTTGCAGTGACCGCGACCCGTGGTGTTGGTGGTGGTGGTGGTGGTGGTGGGGATTGAGGAAGCATTTGGGCTGAACGCAGTCTTGGCTTCATTATGCACCATTGTTCCTCAATCGGTCCTCCACAATATTCGGCATTATCACAACCACTTTGCTGACAAGAACTCGGTCAACGACATCAGCTGATGAATTCGAAGTGACGTCAGAATTGCTCTCAGTGAGTATAGAATGTAATGTATGTATTGTCACGGTGAGATTCGCCAAACAGCTTTGATAAGCAACTCTCTATAATAATAAGCTAAAAATTACAACTACCCACCTTTATTGGCTGTTGAAATAACAACGAAATCTATTATATATTCATTTATCAAGATCCAGATTCACAAACAGTTGTAAACGTATTTCGAATAACCTATAACAGCATAATGAATGTTTGTTTACAATAAGGGTTAGTTTCTTGAATCAAACTGAGCCGGCTACCTTATCAGTCAGCTGATAACCGGCATGTCTGTTTCTGGTTGTTGACTGCTTGCTTCGATTTTTAATTTTATTATATTGTTTATTGTATACTCTGACCTGCTGAAAAATCTGCTCATTGTTCCCCTATATTTGTTTTGCTTGTTTTCTCGTTTTTATTTGTAAAATTATTTATTTATTCTATATGGCACACCTGAGCTCATTTCTTCATTTGTAGCCATCCTATTGGTAGATTTGTTTCTCTGACCAGTGATTGGTCATTAACTGGTCATGTGACCTTTTCTTCCCCAAAACCTAGCTTCTCAATTTCGGAGAAGAAGGAGGAAAGATAGAGATCAACTGAGCACGCTAATGGAGAGTCATTTGTAACTCCTATTTGTTATTTTTTGTCATTTTAAATGTTTCATTGTTAAATTTATGTAAGAGTGCTAAATTTCAATTAATGTAGAGTTCCCGTAACGTTAGAATTTAATTTGATTACCAAGTCTCAGTTAAAAAGGATTTATCAATTATTAAAATCGCGAGCCAAATAATGAAGCCTAATATGATGCCATGCAGCCTGACGAAAGATGCCAGCCATGCAGTGAACAAATCTTCAAGAGTGAGTGCGCATATATTATGGGCCCATATAAATGTGTTTGATTTATAATATTATTATTACTTCAAAATCTCTTCGACTCAATTTTCCATAGACAAACTGGTATATCGTTTGTAAAAATTCTGACGTTACACTGTCCAAACTTGAGTCGGGCAACCCTTGGGTGAAAGCACTACATGCTCATCCTTGATAAATTTATTAACTTGAAAGAACTCTTTTAAATTCAAATTATATTGTTTATGGGCTTAACCCTTCATTATCAAATTCATTTATTAATTATTATTGAACAAACAATATTCTTATATGATTTAGTAAATTTAAATAAATGCAACTTGTCATCACATGTTGTTCCTTAGTGACCCTGTGTTCGACCTTGCTTATAGCTTATTTATTTGCTAATATCATATTCATTTCAGAGGTCAATAGTAACCCATCATCGAGTTACTTGATCCTGAGGAAATATAGTACAATTAATCCCTTGATTAATTGTCAGAAAAATAATCTAGTATACTCTAGACATTTTTCCCTATTTCGTGTGACAAGGGTATTTCCAAAAACAGGAATTAACCCTCAGATAAGTGCCGTCACCGACAGGAGACAGGTATAACCCCCCACAGTATGTACATCCTATACTCACTGATTGCTCTCCAACTGCCAGTGTAGTATTCTATTCTTTTGTCATTCAAAATATCAATTGTTCATAGCGATAATATTAAATGAAGTTGAGTGATAGGTGAGACACTTAGTTTGCTATCAGTTATCCACATTAGATTGGATATAACATGGCATACATATAATGTGTTTATGTGTTAGCCTACTATCGTTCAATTTGGAAGGGGGAAATCATACGTCCAAAAATCAATGTGTGTGTAACTGGCTTATTTCTTCAGAAGAGAGAAATAAATGAAAGAAAAGTCGGTTCATCACCATAATTCCAAACTGCTTGATTTTCAAATTCAAATTTATTTTAAAAAACATACACAATTATAATGATATAGTATTATAATATCTGAAAATAATACAAGAAAGATACTAATAAATAATTATATAAAATACTCCCAAAACTGCAGTATATTTTTTATGTCCATCTATGTTTAAGGAGTAGCCTTCAAGGTAAAACCTGTGCGTAGATCTAAGTTGCAGTAATATATTTAATCAATATGAACTAAGAAATTACAACCAAATTAATAACAAAGATAAGTGGAATTTACACAAAAATATAAATTTGTATATTTGTAAATGATGAAATAAGATGAAAGTTAGTAACACACAATAATTATTGTATGATAAAAAAACAAAACATAAAACAAGAATCAGGAGGTGCCTTGAAGATTCTTTCTTCAGTTTTATTTGATCTTATCCATTCCTCAATCACGCAATTTAGTTTTTCACTCTGGCTCATATTGGCAAAAAAATGAGTAGGAACAAGATTTAGCACCCTCTGTGATAAGTAAGTGAATTGTCTTCTACATACATTCAAATCGATCCTGTCTTGATGGAATGTTTCTCTAGTAGGACGTAAATTTGAATTCGATTTGCTTCCACGAAGAAGGATTTTATTTTTATTCTTTGTAAAGATTCAGATTTTTGCCCCACGTGTTGGGTGACATTAATGAAAGATGCAGATTGCCAACCATTCATATGTGATGTGGTATTTTTTATATTTGTAAGAGCGGTTGCTAAAATCCCTATTTTGCAAATAAATTCGCAAAAAGTTAAGGCCGTCCGGCTCACCAAATTGCTGGGTTCAAACCGCAGCTCTAGCTCAGTGGTAGATGCATGAATTTTCCAAACATAATTAATCACCACAGGGTTCAATGACTGGTGATCATTGATTCTTATCGCTGCTTCCGTGAAGTTCTTGAAGAATACCAATAAGGAAATCAAAAAGATAGTTGATGACTGATTACCAGTAACCATGCATCCAATCGAGAATAATGAAGTAATGAAGACCAACTATGGTTTTTTCTAGTTGATTTTTAAAACGCTTGTCATGAATACAGGTATTCACCAATTTATCCTTCTGAAATTCCTTAGAGCTTACAACACCAGTTCTTGAAGCTCTCTGGATCCTTATATGATATAACTGGAACCTTATTAATATAATTATCAATATGGTTTTTCTGGCGGACTAGTATGACTATCATCAAAGGATGATAAGTACTGAATGCTCTTAATAAGATCAATATTAATTGATTCACTAATTTTATGTGCTGTGGGATATTTTTCTTTCTTGGTACCAAGACAGCTCAAACTGTATATCACGAGATGAATTAGGATATAATAAAAACTTCTATGATTTTGTATGCTGACATAAAACACAAAATATATTCCCATAAATAATTTATATAAAATATTCTTATATCTATAATTTTCTTCAAATAAATTCTTCTCTATAATTCGAATGATTATCACAAGGCTTAATAGCATTCACCGTTGTGAGCTTTAAAAATTATAAACTTGTATTTAATACTGATACGTGGACTTCAAGTCAATTCAGAATTCTACAACTTAAAACCTGTTCGGTCTGTAGATTTAACATGAAATACTTTAATCAATGAGCAAACAATAATTAACCATACAATGATCTCAGGATTTTTATGAGTTCGTGTCGTGCATGGTAGTAAGCTTCCTACATAAATCAAATAAATTCATAAAATGTTCTTATAGACTATATGATAGCATTCAACACGTTGCGAATTTTTTAACTTGAATTAATTTATATAGCGCTTTGATCAATTCCCCAATTCACTATTAAAAGGCCTTTAAAAATGAGCTTGTTTGAACTAACACTCACAATAATGATGTTCTTGAAGGTCTTGTAGAGCAAATTAATTATTTCCAATAATTAATTATGCAGGTCCTTTTCATCTCTGCTGGGCTCGCGCGTGATCCAAATTTCTTATAGATTTCTCTCAGTATTAAAAATATATTTATGGGAACAGATTACAATTAATAACTCTTTGACAACACTGAGTTCACAGATAAACAAACATTAATTACAAATATTTTACATTTAAAAAAGGGATTGGCTTGATGATTTTAAAATTTAATAGGAAGAAAGAACCCTAATTTCCATGTGCGTCCTCACAGATCGGGATCACAAGCCAAAGAGAAATGATTTTCAGAAAAATTTCATCTCCTCCTTGAACGATTTGTAAGCTTCCTTCTGATTGGCTTTCTAATTTTATTAAGACTCAATACAATTGGTTACTTCAGATTCAGGGTTTCTTCAACTTTGTTATAGAAAGATAAATAAAAAGTTTTTATATAAATAAATGGAGTGATTGTCTTAGATTATTCCAATAAATAAATCTCGATATATGATACCCCAAAGTAGTGTACATTCAATTTTTTATTATGAGCTTTGTATACTCTTGGTTTTCATACTTTTTTAGATTGCAATAAATACTCATGCAGCAATAATAGTTGTCTCTATTTATTTACATAAACCTTCCCTAGTGTATATAATACATATCTTGTGAGAAAACTTTATAATTCAATTACTGGTTGATCGAGCAATCAGCTGATTCGTTAGGTATCGATTCAAAGAACTGTCGATTTATCCTAGATCGATTGATTCATTTAAAACAAAAACAAACAATTCTAACCTCAAATGTACATGCAAACTTTTTTTTTATGATCTGCCAATAATAAATAAGCCGCTTTATAATTTTCAATTCTGCCAATGAATCCTCATTATTGTTGAATTACAATTTTGCATCATTTTCTTATCGCTCTAGATAATATGATTACTCTTTATCACTAATAACATTCGATTTTACTTGAGTGGTACTTTGACTAGGCTATCTTCCCTTTCTATTTTATAATTCTATCAAAGCTCAATAGTTCATTTCAAAAATATTTTGTGGTGCTAAAATACCACGTGACATCTTTTGAATATAGATTATCAAGTTTTTTATGTACAGCTGACGAACAGATAGTACTTGGAATTCATTGAAAAGATCGCTTGTAGGAGAAAGTCTAGGTTTGTCTAGAATTGTTTTAATAATATATCTTGGAATAAATTATGAGGAGTTTTTTGAAAAGTGTGTTCAAGGCTCCACCCCAAGCTCTTATTCCATATTGTAGAACAGCTTGTGCATAAGGGAAGTAGATTAATCGAGCTATTTTGAGGTTTTTAGTTCTCTAATTTGATGGAATTTCTATAATTGGAATTTTTTTTAAACACATGTTGTTTAAATATGAATGTTCCATCTCAGATATGGATCCAACAATATTTCAAGGTATTTTACTTGGTCCTTTTTTCGAAATTCAGGACAGAAGCAGTAATTTGTTGATTGTTGACAATTGCAGTTTACTTGGTGTATTTTAATACTTTCCATTTCATGAAGTTGTGTTTGGGCATTGGGTAAGAAAGTCATTAATACGCTTTTAGAAGCATTTAAAGTAAGCAGATGTTCATCAAGCCATGATTGTGCTACTCTGAGACCACTTTCTGCGCTAAGGCGCACGTCCTCCCAGGAATTGCCAGTGAAAGTGAGAGCGGTATCATCAGCAAAGGATACGATTGAGCAGTTCCCAATGTCATTTTTAAGAAAATCATTAATATAATTTTGGAAAAGTATTGGTCAGTGCCTTGAGGCAGACCATATTCAGTAAGTTTTTTATTAGTTGATAGCGTAAGTAGTGTTGATACCGTTCAGTTGGATAACTATTAAATAGTTTGAGAGGTGAGCCTCTGATTCGAAGGTCTTCCATCTTCTCTAATAATCTTGACTGAGATACAGTGTCAAAAGCCTTTGCTAAGTCAAAGAAAGTTGTTCAAGTTTTCTTTCTACTGTTGAAGTTTTTAATTATTCTTTGCAAAAAGTCGGATATTGCATCTTCTATTGATATGTCACGCTTAAATCCATATTGATTTCTATTGATAATTCTATGTTTATTCAAATAACTTACCAGTTTCTTTCTTATAATTTTCTCCATCATTCTAGCTGAATTATTCATCAAACTTATTGGCGATAATTTGAGGGGTTTGATTTATTGAATGTCTTTAATGTCATTTAAATGTCTTTTTCGAATTGCCTCTGCTCTGAAGTAGTATATTATTATTATAGTACGGTAGTCATACTTAGATTTTTTTATCATGTTATTTAATGTGTTTCTGTAGTTTTTATATAGTGATTTGAGAAACACATTAAACAGCATGATAGAAAATCCAAGTATGACTACTATCATCATTAGAAACAACTTATAATTTGGATGCCTTCATAGTGGGAAATATCGCAGTTGATAGATGTCAAAGATAAGATATAACTTGGAAAATGAGCAGACGTGAGAGATGTGAGTGAGCTGAGTAGTTTTCCAATCACTTTTGTGGGATGGCAGTCCTGACCTGACAGAGATGATCTTTCAGCTTAATTACATTTGTTTGGCGAGGTGATGTGAGCGTGCGTGCGTGTGCGCGCGTTCTTGAGCTGCACGCCCGAAATTCGGCTCCGAAAGCAGACAGCAGGCGGCAGCGATGGATAATTCTTGCTGAATCGCATCTCACAGCCGCCAGCGATTCGAGTGCTGTATTTTATTGTAATTAAAGTGTTTAATAAAGCTCTAGGCAGCGAGACAGCGGTGGCTTTAGGGCGAGAGGACGCGTTGCCGTTTTCCGGATTGGCGCACACACGAAATAAAGCAGCAGTCTCAACAGCGGCAAGTTTAATTGAATCCACTCGCTTCAGTTGCCTGCCTCACCCTCGACCCTCGACCATTCACTCACTGCACCGCCTCCCACCCACCCGCACTCACTCACGAAAGGCTCTCCATGTCAAAAGTCGCTTCATGCTGGCCCTTCTGCCAACGCCAACATACGTCTTGCATCTCTTATACGTAATAAAAATTAACTGACATTTTGATGCCTTTTACATACTACAGTTCAACCGAGTAAAACACAGATTTATTCTGATAATTGTGCGAAAGAAGGTCGTATTTTCAAAATTGAAAAAGTATTCTAATGTACAGTTGGATTTGCAGCTTCTGACTTGTTTGTGAGAATCATGATGAGTGGTGCATGCCGAAAAAAACTTTTCCTACAAACTGTTCTTCTTCAACTATAGAGTTCGAAGAATTTTCTGCGTTGATTACATGGTAGGCCTACTGCTCAATCAACTCAAGCTATTTTATATGCTTCTTTGTACATTCTGTACAAAATCTGTCCTAATCTGTACAGAGATGAGTTCATAACTTGCAATCTATCTTAAAGTATTTATTAATAACGAACAATTCATCCCAAATCATTGAGTCCCAAAGGGTTTTACACATCAAGCGTAGCTTAGCTAGAAATACGTTGTCGGAAGACATAGCAGTCGTATCTCCCAATATTAAATCAAGGCTACGCTGGTGTGAAATCGACAGATTGATTAACATAAGGAGATATGTCAGCTATGTCTTCCGAGAACGTATTTCTAGCTTTGTTACGCTAGGTGTGGAAATAACTTTAAAGTTTCAAAACAGCCTTGAATACATTACACCAAAATCACAGTGGGTATTTGTATCACATTATACTAAACTCTAATATAATCCCTACATATAAGATATTTATTCCAGTTTATTTTGGAATTTACATACTTCGCAAATCCTATAAATGCATAGATTTCTTTAAACCATTAAACTGTGTTACATGTAGTAGAACACTTCAAGACAGTACTATTCTCATCCAGATCCATTTTTTCATCCGTCAACTCTCATGTGAATCAGGGAATGATATTGGAATTGATTGGTTAGTGTTATTTGAAGTTTTTGTCTCGTTGATTACTGACCTACACCCTCCCATCATAGAATATGAATATACATGTCAATGAAAATTGTAACAGTTATTCTAAATGAATATTACCATTGAGATATCCGTATATAATTATTGGGGCAGCATTATGAATGAATGAGCAAACTATGAAGAGCAAAGTTTCCATCTGAATCAACAGGAGATTGAACCAAAATTTCGTTGTCTGGAAGTGCGTTTATGTCAAGGAGCTTCTGGGCTGCGATAACATATTTATAAAGGTATAGATGAGAAGCGACCAAGTGTTGTGTCTTATCACTTCGTTAGTTTGAATTTTAAATCAGCTCCTGGAGCAACTTGGGAGGAGGGTAGAGGGGTGAATCGATGTTCCCACAAGAGAGCTGCAGCTGGTAAAATAGACCTTGCATACTGACGCTCACTATCAGTTGGGCTGGGACCTTTTGGCCCAATTCTAACTTTTAATGAACTCTCGCTCTCTCCATTAACAGGGAGGATGAATAAGATTATAACACATTATATCATAGAAGTGACATATTATTTTATTCAACAGCAGATGAAATCATTCAATTAGCCTTGAACCCAGACTCTCCCTTCATGATTTCAATTCTTCTTCCTGGAGCCAACTGCCTCTTACAAAGTTTCAAGTTCACGTGTAACCCTGCATGTTATTCAGTTTATAGTGTATCAATTCCATCAGTATTTATAGCCAGCTATGCCAGTGGTAAATAGCAACAAATATCACTGATTTTGTTGTTCAGTATTTCTTAAATGATGTGAAATGTATCAAATTATTCATTCATTCAATGATAACACAATTCAATGAAATTATTGGGGAAGAACCAACAGGCACAGCCCAAAACTGTACCTTCCCCGAATTTCGATTCATACAGGGTGGGTGAAAAGTCCGAGAACGGCTTAATATAACATACACAAAGGTAATTTGATTGTGGGTGTGATTGAGGATCCTATTCAAATTGATAAAACTACTTCACTATGACTTTAAAAATCTGGTCCGCCATCTTGGATCAACCATATTGAATGCAACTTAATTTTTTCAAATAGGAAGGTGGTCATACGATACATGATTTCGATACGGAATTTTAAGAAAGGATGAATGGTGGAAACCGCACATCGATATCTCAAACCGTTCAGAAGATATTCATATTATCAATCAATACCATGCAAATCAGCAGTGGAATACATATAACTGGTATTGAATATTAATGTGAATATCTTCCAAACGGTTTGAGATATCGATGTGCGGTTTCTGCCATTCATCCTTTCTTAAAATTCCGTATCGAAATCATGTATCGTATGACCATCTTCCTATTTAAAAAAATCAAGTAGCATTCAATATGGCGGATCCAAGATTGCGGACCACATTTGTAGAATCGTAGTAAAGTGGGTAGTAATCAAAGTGGTAGGTATTTGTAGTAATCATAGTAATAGTAAATTTAAGTAGGATTCCCAATCACACCAACAATCAAATTAGCTGTGTGTATGAGATATTAAGCCGTTCTTGGACTTTTTTTCTCCTTTCTGCTTTGAATAATATCGATTAATGATGTTAATATCTTCGAAACGGTTTGAGATATCGATGTGCGGCTTTCGCCATTCATTTTTCCTTGAAATTCCGTATCGAAATCATGTATCACATGACCACCTTCCTATTTAAAAAAATTAGGTTGCATTCAATATGGTGGATCTAAGATAGCGTATCCAAGATGGCGGAACCAAGATGGCTGATTCAAGATGGCAGACCAGATTTTTAGAGTCATAGTAAAGAAGTATTTTTAATTCGAGTAGAATCCCCAATCACACCCACCGTCAAATTACCTTTGTGTATGAGATATTAAGCCATTCTCGCACTTTTCACCAACTCTGTATAATAGTTAAAAAAGTAGGTTATGTTCTTCTATTCACTTATTACTAACACAATATTTTGAAAAAAGTCCAAATTTTCAGGTTATGTCCGAATTTCTGTTTATGCCAGAGGTTTTTCCCCTCCAAGAAATCAATGATCAATTCTAAATTTTTGAACGTTTGATTATAGAGTCAGTATCAGAGATCAATTCCAAAATGTCATTGAAATATAAAAATCTGTTGTGGCGCACTCACACAACTTTCTATGCAGACATAATTATTTTATACATACCCTCATACTGGGAATATGTTATCCGAATACCGTAAACACCTTTCTGAGAGAGTTGCGTATGATATTTTTCACCACACTACAGGAATAGCTGACACCAGAAAGTTAGGCGGTTTCGTGGGTCTCTTGTGCATTCCTACAGCTGATGTTGTCGGGTACGCGCCACCTTACTCCTCCGACACACCCAGAACCTGACAGGAGTGAACAGCGACTATCTCATCCATCGACACCATATGCCAGCGACAGGGAAAGACTGTTTTGAAAGAGTCTCGAATTGGCATGTGCATTAGGCGCCAAAAACAGACACTTTTACATTCGTACAGAAACAACAAAGTCAGATACATCGAATCTCTGACACTTCCAAAACAAGACGGTTAAGTTACACTTCTTGGACGGACTGTACTATGCAGAGCTGTCTTGTTTTATTCAAACAATGGTCATTGTTTGATGAGTCCCCATGTGTAGGTTATTAAGACCATTGACAATTCATTTCTGAAACCTATCACTCATTTCTATCTCTCTTAGTAGTTATATCAGGCGATGACTTATCTTGTAACTGAATAATTCGTTATATATCATACCAATTTTGTGCAGTTGTCTCTCTTTTCTGCAGTTATTTGGAGCATGAATAATTTAGAGCTGTTAGTGAATTTCTTGACACAAAACAAAAATAACTTCACTTCATAGTTAAATTATCAAGATAAGTGAGTACACTGTGTAACGTATTGAAAATTGGATGGATAAATAAAAATTCCTATTTGAAGAAATTTATAGGTCTAAGTGAAATAATAGGCTAATATCGCCAAAGATCATAACGTTAAAGATTAGATAATATCAGGCATCATGGCCAAATTGTACAACAGCCGAATACGAATGAAAATAATTTCTGCTACCTGTATAATATTATAAAAAATATTGAAAATTTGAGGTTAGGCGTAAAACATCTACTGATCGGCGACCTAATGATCAACCGAGTCGCATAACGTAGAATCTGACCAAACACCTTGGCAGAAACTTATTGTAATAAAACAGTATGCAACTTAAGGAACTAAACGTCCCACGTGGCTAATTATTGTAATGAAAGAAACAACTTATAATCTGTAAAAAATTACTTTGCATGTAAGAAGCATATTAAAAAACCCGCATGGCAAAGGCGCATGAATACTGTAATAATTTGCATGCACCAATCAAATGTTAGCAATTGATAGGCGGAAATAGTGAGCCAATTCAAATATATTTGTATATATTTCTACAAATGATAAGAATTTGTAAATTATTATTGTGCAGTTTATGTTTTGGATACGGCCCGAAGGCAAATAAATTATCAAAGATGTAACATAAGTAATAATTCAATAGTTTGGTACAGTCTATTTGAGCCATGAATGGCGGAGGAACAGAGTATTTAAATTTCATGTAAATTTGGAAATCGGAAATGAAAATTGTGAATTAGAAAAGAGAACTTCGACACTTGCCTGCCAACGACCACCATGAGATGTCACCAAAAATTATAGAGTATAATATCTTACTATACCTTTAATAGCTTAAAGTTAAATCGAATTTCTAAATTTTTTCATAAGGCTTTGTGATGCTAATGTAAAGCAAAAGTCATTTTTAATAATTTTTTAACCCCTTGGAAGAGACGACTCTGGCCACAAATAATCCAGGACCACCAGGAGTTTGGATCGACATCAGCAGCTCATAGAAAATTCCAGCACGTGAGTGAAAAATATTCGAAATAGTGATAGGGCGCCCTCAGTGCTTCGAAATAAAATAAGAATCAAAGCTAGCTGGTCAAAAGGGTTTTTTATAAATTAAGAATTTGGTAAAAATACTTGCGCAAGTGAAGATAGTATAAAAGATATTTTATTAGATAGTAACAAATCAATCCATATATCAAAAGATCCATCAATCAAAGAATACTAAGTTCTAGGCTGTTAATACAATATTCATAATATGATAATTAATTTCTGCAATATAATTTGCGATAATATAATGTAGCTCTGATTCACTAGATGAATTGATCTATCTATTCTGTCAGGTGCCGAATCTCGCACTCTGAGATAAAAAATATTTATTATGAATAAATCTATTGGAGACCAAAGAATTTAATATATATATTATTTTGGATTATTAGTTTGTCTATTTGTCATGCTGATTTAAGAAATTTAGATTCTAAGTAGAATCGTCCAAGTTGACAAGTATCAGCAAGTTGATATCGAAGCTACAGGCAAATAGATGCATGTGATCATGAAATGAAAGCACATGGTTACATTTCGTGCTATAGAACCTAAAAAATAGTATTAATCTGTGATATTTTATTGATTTCGTTCTTGTTATATTATATATATTTCTGTCGCTCTATATATTTTTGTTTTGACTTATTTTTTGAGATATTTGTTAATATATGCATCAAATTTTTTATGGTGTACGATTTATTTTTATTCCTCAATTCTATAGGATAAGTTTTATATATATATATTTTTTTAATAAATTATCAATATTATTGTGGAAGCTCATATCTAGGCCCATAAAGATTTTTATGAGACTATATCCTAGTAAAACCACGATCAGATTTTTATAATTATTGAAATATTTCTCATGCTCTACCGATTGATGCCAAGCAGGAGGCTAATCGTTATTCAAACTATAAAAATAACGTGACAACTGAAACCTCTTCATAACTCTATAATTCGTAGTTTTGCCATCAAAAACACTGTAATTATTATTCCCATAATGATAAATACACTAATATGCCATTGTTTCACTGATAACTCCAGTTATGAGTTTATTGAAAGCTCTATTGATTCACATATGATAATATAACTAGAGACACCCTGGGTTAAAGAACTCGCTCATGAACAGGTATTGATCTCTGAAATCTTTTACAAGTATGTCAAATTAATATTTATAGCAATATTTTCTAATATCCATTCATAGAGGCTATATTATGAATTATATGGGTAATGATGAGATATGATAATGATGAATATACTTGAACATTGAGTATTTTGAAGATATTGATTTTTTTTAGTATTGTTTTTCATTTTGAATTTCCTTTTATTTGAAAACTAGCAATAGACCTTTGAGACAATTGGTCTATCTTTTCATATTCCCTAAAAACTACCTGATTGTCATAAGCTAATTTAAGTATGTGCTTCAGCAATAGACCTTTGAGACAATTGGTCTATCTTTTCATATTCCCTAAAAACTACCTGATTGTCATAAGCTAATTTAAGTATGTGCTTCGTCAACATAGAAATACCATTTACTTGGAATATGGGGATGTAGAGGCATATTTATATAAGATAGAATTCCTGAAAGATTGGATATGTGAGCATGTTGTCAATGGAAATGAGTAGAATACAAAAACTTTGAAAAGTATAATAAAGTTGAATGAAATCAGCTTCAATTATTGTATGGTAAATTGTATGGCAAGATTACGATACTTATGATCTCTACTTAGAAATCCTATTATATTTAGCGAGCAATTTCTGTATATATTCTTATATTCATCTGGTTATTTTTATATCTGGTTATTTATGTCCAACGGATCTCGAAAACGGCTCTAACGATTTTCACGAAATTTGGAATATAGTAGGTTTATGATATAAATATTCGATTGCACTAGGTCTCATTCCTGGTAAAACTCGCTGAAGGACATTAAAAGGATCATTCATCCTTGGAAAAATAGCTGAGATTTTCGTCGTCTGTGGATAATGAAGTGAGTGAGCGAGTGCATCTGCGGAAAATCAAAATATCTCATTCCCGAAATTCGTAAACTGACGTATGCTGCTGTAAAATATAAACACGACCTGAAAATGAAAATTCAGGGAAGAAACAGTTTTGGGCTGTGCCTGTTAGTCCTTCCACAATCATTTTGTTCTGTTTATCAATAAATAAAATTATAACGAGCGAAGCTCGGTGCCCTGATATTGGATTGTGAAACAAGATAATTGTACTGGAATGTATTTAGTAGTTCTGTGAACAGTAGACCTCACGCAGTTTTCTCATCCACAAGTGTCCAATGTCACCTGTTTGAAAAGGAACTCAGTTCACGTTTGAATTTGTATTCTATATAATATAATTCATCGAGTTCTGTGATAATCTTTCTATCTGATGAGAATTATTTTTTTACAATAGAAAATATCATAATTTCTTCAGCATTATCAAGTTCATTTGATTATTCTTAATCAAGTTTCAAGTTTCAAGTTTCAAGTTTATTCATTCATCTCTTGTACAACATAGAAAATCAAATTGACAATGTACATACAAAAATTATTACAAGAAATAGAATGTGGAGCTCACAAGACTTACGTCCGTTCGTGAGCTTCAAAAAGAAATAGATTACAAAAAATTTATAAACAAAGTGGCATAAAATAATATGAAATAAAGTAGGATTAAAAAGTAGGAGATAAAAAATACATACAAAAAAAGTAGTAAATAATGGAATTGAAAAGCAGGTAGAAGAATCTTCAAAGTGGAGTTATACATTTCAAACATCGCTAGGCTAGACAGCACAACAGGAACGCAAATGGGAAAAGCATAAAGCTGTTTTAGAGTACGGTAAGCTCGAATGATAATATTGGGCTAGAAAAACTTAGGAAAACTTTTCATATCAACTATTAAATTAGTTTTTTTTCCAAAGTGAGAATATTGATAATGATGTGCACACATAATAATAATAATAATATCGGGGCACCGAGCTTCGCTCGTTATTTATTATAAACTATTGATAAACAGAACACAATTCTTTGAAATGATTGGGGAAGGACTAACAGGCACAGCCTAAAACTGTTTCTTCCCCGAATTTTTATTTATACATTGATTTTTTTGTATACTATAAAAATAGTCCAGAAAGTAGGCTATGTTACTTACACTTCCATTCAGGTTCAATTTTCAGTCCAAAAATTTAAAAACAAAAAAAGGTCTAATTTAGATTATTTACAAACAAATTGAATAACAAAATAACACTCACTAATCACTTTAAATTGTCAAATAATAAATAACTTTGAAAATTATGATATACTCTAGTTTAGAATGATTATCATGTCATGTCAACAAATCAGATTATTCTGATCAAGTCGATTAAAATATTTCTAGATAGTCTAATATTCCTCGCCGATTGATTACACAGCTGGAAATAATTCTGTCTCTCCCCACACACACATCTTCTGTTTCGACAGACAACAAAATTATCATCTGTTTTTCCAAGGATGAATTAATGTTATCCTTTTCATGTCCTTCAGTGAGTTTTCCCAGGGTTGAGACCTAGTGCAATCAAATTGTTATATCATAAACCTACTACGGTATATGTTCCAAATTTCGTGAAAATTGTTAGAGCCGTTTTCGAGATCCGTTGAACATAAATAACCAGATATAAAAATATAAACAGATATACAGAAATTGCTTGCTTAATGTAATAGGATGAATGCAAAACAAGTTATTAAAACCAAAGACCTTGAAGATGCATATCTCTTTAAGGTCTTTGATTGAAACTGGACCTTATAGAAATTGACACGGTTTTTCCAGACATCTGTGTAATCCACTTGTTAGCTGATTGTTATGAATAATTCTATAGTCTGATTAATCATATCTTCAGAGTAGATGATATATATACAGTGATATCAGAGTATGGAGGAATTCCTTTTCTTTTCATATTATCCTCAAAATTCAAAATTTCAAAGAACCTTGTGTACATCGACGCGCAGTTGAAAAAGGAATATTCCTGCCAAATCTCATCGAATTCTATCAACGCGTTTGGCCGTAACTGCGTTACATACAGACAGACAAAAGAAAATCCGAGTTAAAACATAGACATCACTACGTTCGGTCAATAAACTGTGATATTTTTAAAATTATTTAAAAGCAATTAAGCCGTCCATTGCAATCATTGAGAGAAAAACCAATAAGTTTCTCATATTATCTTAATACATTAACAATATACGCTACCGGTAATTCATAAGTAAATACTGATGTTGAATGAAAAAGACTAAGAAATAGTCAAAAAATCACAGATTAATCTGATTAAGAAAAATCTGTGGTTTTTTGACAAGTTCTTAGTATTTTTCATTCAATATGAATAATTACCACAATATCTACTTCTCAAATACACAAAAAGTGAAATACTGATGTGGTCGATTTCAATGAACTTAAATGAAATGGTTGTTTTCTTCTAAATTTCTATACTTGATTCTGTTAATTTTGAACAGAGCTCACTTTCACGGGGTTTTCTCAGATGATGCAGCAATCACTGAGGAATCTCCAACACAGATTTCAATAACCCAGGAGAGAGTAATCTAAAATTAAAACTATTGGTGCTATATTGCTGAATTATTATTGCCAATTATTAATGTTTCTCAGAAAATTATTAATGCCTTAAATGTCTCTTAATTAAATGATAAGTTCTGGAGTTTCAATCATTATAATATTTTTCGCATTCCCATTTTTCATTTTTTTATATTTCGAATCCCTTCATTTGGGTCTCTCGTTGTTTAGTCGAACATAGTACGATTATACATCATATAGTATTATTCAGTTATATATATATCTATCACAGAAATCTCTCTCAGCAGCGACTATAAAAACGCTTAACATAGGTTGTTAGGGAACGATAATAATAAGAATATGTGATAAATAATCTATCCTGTTCTAGGCGAGCAATATTTCTGTATCACAGATATCCAAAAACTTTAACATTAGAATGTGAATATTCTTTGAAACGGTTTGATATAAATTGATGGGCGATTTCCACCATTCGTTATCTCTTGAAATTCTATTTTCGAATCTTGTATTAAAACCTTCCCATAAAAAATGTTAGATTCATGACCAATGAACCAAGATGAAAGACCAAAACTTTGAAGCTACCAACAGATTTTTTTAAAAAAATTTGAATAGGATTTCCCAGTGGAGCCCTCTGTCAAATTATCTTTCGAAAAGGAGCATTAAGTTGTTTTCCTATTAATATTAAGCTGTAGGCCTGCCTTTATGAATCCATAGAACTTCATAGATTTCTCCGTATGGGTGAATGATTCAGAATAAAAATTCAAATTCGTGAAATTAATAATACAAACGTCAGAGCAAACTGCCATCAGAATTTGTATTAATATTACGCGTATGTTATTGAAGGATAATAGTAAGCAGACATGTTACTTTTGTTTCCTGAAAAAGGTGAGTAAAATATTTTGTTGTTCAACGAACTTGACCTGTAAAAAGGGTTGGAAGAGTGAGTATTAAAAATTTGAAGCTGATCGATCAACTCTTTCCAAAGTTATTGTAGTACATTTAAACAAACAAACAAACCCACAGACTGGCAACCAACAACTTTGAACTTGGGTAAAAAGTGAGAGCTTGCTAACGCTCGTTCAATAAATATTATTGAGAGAATAACGGGCGGTATGCTCAAGTTGGGAGCACATAACTTGAAGGAGTCAAATTATTTCAGTGTAGGGGATTGTATATTTTACAAGAGAGTATGTTTCTGAGGGATATAGTCCTATAGTGAGAAAGTGAAGAAGAGAGGATTCAATTGAATCGCTGCTTTAGTTTTGTTGCACAGCCGGCCCTCTCTCACATTCAACTTCTCGCATTCTCCAGTATGCTGCTACATCAATATTATATTATACAATCCTACTCAGTGGAATGGGGGAATCCACAATATTACAAGCAAGAGTTGGTAGTAACTGACACAAAAAAATTACAAATGTAGGCATGCGAAAGTCAAATTCAATATAGGTGGAAGATAATATCTCTGAAGCATTGTATGAAATAATAACAAAACCCTGAGGGAAAAGAAAGGAGAGAAGTATTACTAATATTACTAATCAAAATGAATATAAAATGCAATTTGAATGTCGATGATATAATAATATAGTGAACTATAAACTGTACCTTATACATTGATTTACATCAAATGACAGTATTATATACGACGAATTTCCTTGTATGAAGAATTTAATAATTAGAATAATGATTAAATACCATTTGAATTTTCGATTCTCTGAGAAGGATATAAAATAGTATCATTCCCATCAGCACACAACCTGGTAAGAGATTGATTGATTGATTGAGTACTTTATTTATGTAGATTACAATATATACTGGCTTATACACTTATATACAATAGCTTACAATACAGCAAAATTATAGATGAATTTGCATAATATAGACTAAGATAATAATTATTCAACTGTATATGATATAAAAAAGCAATTTGTGATATAATAACTGTAGATAATTATATCTAGATGTAGATGTAGTTATGCATCTACATAAATTGGCGAAGAATGGACATACCAATGTCCATTCTTCGGAAAGAATATTAAAAATATCCTCCCCACTAACTCTCTACCAAAAGAGAGAGAGAGGGAGTGTGTGTGTGAGAGAGAGAGAGAGTGGCGCAGGACTGATAGTGAGAGGGTTGAGGGTGAGATAGAGAGAGAGTGAGAGAGAGAGAGTGAGAGCGAGTGGGAGGAAGCAACAGAACTGAATAAGGTTGAGATAAGAGACAATGTCACGCAGGAGTATTGTCTTATGAATGGTCACACACACTTCTCCAGTCACACTAAGTTATAATAGAATATTTCCAAGAAGGTACAGTACAGTCTGTGCCAAAATGCAAACCAGTTTACTTCCTTGCTATTCTTCCCGCAAAACTGGCATAGACGACAAGAAGTGATAGCGACAACCAGAGACTGTTTTCCAGGTAGAGAAATTGCTCACGGACTCGCCCCGCCAAAACAAGACACTTCTTTTCCAGCACGAGAACGACGAAAGCAGCCACCGCCAAAACAAGACTGATTTTCAGTGTTAGGATGGATGTGTCTGACTTTGACGGTGTATACTGACATCTCCCCGATGTTGTCAAGTAGAGTTGTCATCTAGCTTGGCTTAGGTGATAATTTTTAAATCAAAAGAGACAATAAATATGATGCATTGCATAAGCTGTGAGTAGGTTACACCATGTGACGCACAAAGCCGCCTAACTTTCTGGCATCAGCTATATAAGAATAATAAATTGAATAAGAGAGTTTTATGAGGGAGGGGGAAAACTTTGATGTCTAATATCTCAAGAACCAGACGTTGTAGGGTACTCAAAGTGGGGTGGAAATTTCCGATCTCATCCTCCTGAACACAATGCACCATATGGCACAGTTGTCCAAACACATTTTCAAAAATTTTCAAAAAGCGGCCGGAGAGGGTACTCTTTCCGGCCTTAGCCGGAAAGAAACCTGCTCTGACGTCAGATGAGAGTCGTCTGCAAACAATGTCTTTCAGATCTACGTAGGGACTGGAAAACAGCTCCTTTCTGTGCAGTGTGGCATAAACAAAACTTTCCTTACCTATAATAATAAAGCCATAGCACAAGGAAATTGAAAATCAATTTTCAGAGTCGTAATCAGAATTGAGTCGTAATCAGACCTCCGTAGAGTGCAGATCGTAGCGAATAATTAGTGTAGAGTAGTATTAGTAGTGAAAGTGGAACAAGTTGTGTCAACACCAACAACCAGCAGTCTACTCAGCAGTTTTTCACAGTGAAAACTATTCAACGTTTTTTTTCTGAGTGAAAAGTGTGTCACCAAATTTTTCGTTTGAACATTGCTCTCTTTAAAAATTAGGTTCTGTTTCTTTAAAAAAACAATTATCAAACTATCAATAAATTATGGTGTTTTGGATCTATCAGCCTTAAGATGATCCATTCGCCAATAAATACGCCAACAAAACTACCACCATCCGCGCAGCTAGAATACGAGGAAGAGGAGGAAAAGGATGAAATGAATATGCCTCCCGAATTGCCACCGAAAAGTAAAAACGATAGCGGAATACGTTTCGAGGTACGTTCTCTTAAAAATATACAAGAGAAATTTCTGAAATGGGGGAGTGAAATTATCTTGAAAAAGAAAGTATCCTGAGAGGACTATGATTCGTTTTTAAATGTGTGCAATGAACTTAACATAAGTATCGAAAGAATAGACGTTAAGCAACATATACAAGATAACAACGCGGAAATGTTTGGAAAAATTCACACTCTGGAGCAGAGTGTGAATAAACTAGCAAGTGAAGTTGCAAAAAGCCACAACAAGCCGATCTCATTTGCTGAGGCCGTGCAACTGCCAAAGAAGAGGACCGCACCTTCTACATTATCGAGTGCCGCCTCCACTGCTGCAGCCAGGGAGTCTCCGCCCCGGACCAAGAAGCTGTCGCCCAAGGAGAATGTGATCATCCTGAAGCCAGCAAAAATAAATGGAACGGAAAAGGAACAAAGCGGAATAATTCGAGAAACAATAAAGAAGAACATCACCCGTGAACAAAATTTGAACATTAAAAAAGCTGTTGATGTCCGTGGTGGGGGTGTGCTGTTGGTGCTTCACCCAAGGGCCAATAAGGAAAATGTTTTGGGTGATAAGGTCCTGCAACATCCAAACATAAAGGTAAGTGAGCCACAATCCAAATTGCCAAGAATAATTCTGTATCACGTCGCTGCAGATTTGACTGCTGCTGAATTGGCAAACGATGTGTATGAGAGAAATCTCGAGTCATCGTCACTGAGTAGGGAAAATTTCTTGAAAAACTTTAGGCCGATTTTTAAAATAGGACCGAAAAACAAAAACACCGTGCACTGGGTAGTGGAGTGCACTGGTGAATTAAGAAAAGAATTTATTAACAAATCGCGGATTGGTATTGATTGGAGGGTGTGCCGAGTTGGATACTATGTTGCCGTCTCTCGTTGCTTCAAGTGCCAAAAAATTGGACCTATCAGTAAGCATTGCACTCAAGCACAAAACACCTGTGCTCACTGTTCCACTACAGGACATGATGTTAAAGAGTGCCCTAATAGAGACAAAAAGCCCTCATGTTTAAATTGCCGCAATGATAAAAAAGCTTTCGATCACAAAGTAGGTGACAGAGAGTGCCCTTCCTATCAAAAAGCGTTACAACAAATAATTGATAGAACTGATTATGGAATCTGAAAGAAAAATATTCAATATACTGAGGATAAATAAAAATAATAGTGATAGTAAAATCAAGCAATCAACCCAACACAAAATGATTACTTTAAATTCCATCCTTAACAAAATTGATAGTTTCTACGTAACAACTAATACTGATAAAAGTAAGATAAGTCTGGTTTATAATTTTGGTGAGAGGGTTGATGTTATGATATCTTTTACAAAAATAGGAAATAGTATTAAAACATCCAAAGGACTCTCTCTGCTTAGAAATAAAAAATATTTCTCTCTTGAAGAATGGAATCACCTGAATGTGTTACGAGATTCTAATTGTATAAGAGTTTTGTTTTATGATAAAAACATTCCTATTTTCATATTAAATGATGGTGAAAATGGGGTACTTATTGATCTTTTGAATAGAATAAATTCAATTACCCTTTGATTATGGGAATTGATTCTTTCAACAATCTTGGTGAAACTCATTTTGATATTCCTGCCACTGAACTCTTGAGTACTGTCATAGGAGCTAGAGATTTGAAGTTTATTTTTTATTATCGAGGTTATTGTGAAATTAATTTTCTTAATATACCTAAGCTATCTGATAGTCCGGGAGTTGAGTACCCTGTAGGATTCTTTGAAGGTAATAATAAACGTGAAGCATTCATAAACTCTATGATTGAATTACGGACCCTACTTCAAAACACTGATAACCAAAATGCTAAAATATATAAAAATATTCTTCTTAGGATCACGCATAGAAACATGTCAATATCAGGTGATGAACTAATAAGCGTCCTGAATAACAATTTGAACATCTATGATAATAATTTGAAAAGATTCCTATTCAAAACAAACTCTAAATACCGAATGGGATATTGCTTGGAGCAGGATGGAAGTTACGTAGAATTTCAAGAGGATACTTTAAAATTCTCTACTAAAGAACGATATGTTTTAGTCACACGTAATACTACACTTGTGCTGAATAGCGAATTAATAAAAACTATAAATAGAATAACTCTTCATGAGTGTAAACTTCCTAAAATAAAGTGGTATGACGGTGTTCCCGGCTGTGGTAAATCTTACTTTATAGTCTCGCATCATGAGCCTGGCAAGGATCTAGTACTCACTCAAACACGGGCAGGTATTAAAGCAATCCGTGAAACTGTCATTGAAAGGTATGGTCGAAAACATCGTGATCGTCTTAAGCTTGATTACAGGACAGTTGGCTCATATATAATAAATCATAATCAGAATAAAACATACCATAGAGTTTTTATTGATGAAGCTCTACTTATGCATGCGGGTTACATCGGGTTTATTGCTAACTTGAGTAAGGCCTCAGAAATGATTGTTGTTGGTGACGCAAACCAAATACCCTATATTAAGAGAAGTAATTATGCCACAAGATGGCATAAAATTTCAGAATTCTGCGAACCTTTTACAAAGCAAACGGTAACTCGTAGATGTCCTATCGATGTTTGTTTTGTCCTTTCCACTGTCTATGAAAATATTACGACGATTAATGAAAGAGCTATCTCAATTCTGCCTACTTACAGAAATGGGGAATACCATCTGATACAACCCGACACTTTGATATTGACATTCACCCAAGAGGGAAAACTTATGGTGGGTGATACTATAAAGTGGAGAGAGGATGTTGCACTTCACACAATCCATGAAGCACAAGGGCTAACTCATAAAAATGTTATTCTAATCAGAATTAAGTACAAGCAGAATGAAATCTATAACAGCATGCCCCATGCGATTGTCGCTTTGTCTAGACACACTGAAACTTTCAGGTATTTAACAACCAGTCTAGTAGATGATGCTGTGGACAAACTAATTAAGAAACTTAAATTCATAGATAGTGAAGGGCTTGTTAAATGGAACAAGGAGAAGAGAAGTGGACCTGATGATATAAGTTATGAGTGACACTGAAGAAGTTCTGAATATTTAAGAAACAGAAAATGAAACAGATGTAATCGACGATTATTTGAACTATCATTTTCTCGAGGACAGAAATAAAGATGCTGAGTGTTTCAATATTATGTCTATGAATATACGTAGTTTGAATGCTAATTTCGATCAGTTCATTTGCTGCCTCAATGAATTGAAAACTGATATTCACATTATAATATTAACGGAGACCTGTTTGACTGCAGATATGCCGTTCATTTTCAACATTCCTGGATATACGGCAATAAATAAGTTCACTAAACAGAATAAATGTGATGGATTATGCATGTACATAAAAGATTGTATAAGATTCAATGAAGTTTCACTCGATATTACTGATGCTAATGTAGTTAGTGCTGACCTAAGAATTGATGATTTTATTGTGAAGGTGATTGGGGTTTATAGATCACCAAGTAATCAAAATATTGATAATTTTCTTAATAGTCTGAGTAATGAAATCAGTAATATTCCTAATGGAATAAATGTATGTGTGGCGGGAGACATGAATATAAATACACATTCAACTAGTGTTCCTGTTCAAGATTATCTGCATATTTTCAATAGTAATGGCTATAAGTCTTACATAACTGGTGATACCAGAGTAACAACCACAACAAATTCTTGCATTGACCACATTTTTTATAAAAATTCAGGCAACCATTCTATGTCCATTAAAGGAGCTATATTTAGGACAACCATAACTGACCACTACGCGGTTGTACTGAACTTGGTGAAGGTTCCTATCAATAAGAATAATAGAAAAGTATTGATAAACACATTAACTAGAACCAACTATCATGCACTATTGGAACGCATAAGGAATGAAGATTGGGAAGAAATCTATACCGTGAATGGAAGCATTGACACTATTATGGATAAATTTGTCGATCGTTTGACCAGTCTCATCAACCAATGCAGAAAGGTAAAAGAGATACCTAACAGACCTCGTCCCCTGAAGCCCTGGATATCTAAAGGCATCATAAGATCAATAATCACGCGGGACAAAATGCATTCTAGACTCAGAAGAGATCCTAATAACAATATATTAAAGAATGAATATAAAGTTTATCGTAATGGTTTGAATAAGATCATAAAACATGCAAAGGAAGTCTACTATAAAGGGAAAATTGAAAATTGTAATAACAACAGCATGAAGTTGTGGAAGTGCATAAACGAAGTTATAGGTGAGGACAGTATCAACGACAAGAGTACTGAACTTGATGCTCAATCCCTCAACAATTATTTCACAAATGTGGGTAAATTACAAGCTCAAACTATCAATATCCCTGATAATACTGGTGATCGATTTCCTGAAATACAGATCGATAACACGTTTTTTATGAGACCAACGTGCCCAGTTGAGGTTGAGGCAACTATTAAAAATCTAAAGAACAACTGCAGTCCTGGTATTGATAGTCTAGGTAATATTACGCTGAAGAAAATAGCCAATTTTATATCTCAACCTCTCTCTTTCATTTTTAATAGATGCTTAGGAGGGATATTTTCCTGAGCACCTCAAGTCAGCCAAAATAAAACCTCTATTCAAACAAGGTGACCCAACTAATCCCTGTAATTATAGACCGATTAGTCTTATCAGCAACCTTGCTAAAATAATGGAGAAACTAATAAAGTCAAGAGTTGTTTCTTTCTTGAATCTTAACAAAATAATCAACAAGAACCAATTCGGTTTCCAAAATGGTAAAAGTACATCTGACGCTCTAATAAAATTCGTCAATACTTGATCTGATAAAATAAACTCCAATAAGAAAACTATTGCAGTCTTCCTGGATATACGCAAAGCTTTTGATACAATACCTCATAATACTTTGTTCAATAAACTGGAGTCCTATGGTTTCAGAGGAGTCTCGCTTAAATTGTTCAAAAGCTATCTGAGTAATAGAACCCAGTCCCTAACCATAAATGATCAATCTAGTGTAACTAACTTAACTTCTTATGGTCTTCCTCAAGGTACTGTACTTTCTCCCATCCTTTTCATACTCTATGTAAATGACTTTTTAAATTTAAGACTTCTAAACTCAACTGTGATATCCTTTGCAGATGATACTGCAGCTATTTTTCACGGTAATTCATGGAATGAAGTTCATACCATAGCTGAAAATAATATGCTTTTAATCAAGAAGTGGTTAGATAAGAATACCTTGAGTTTAAATATTGGAAAAACGAATTACATAACTTTCTCTGCAAATAGAGTAGGACAGCACAACGAGAATCAAGATTTGAGACTCCATTCTCAGTGAAATTTAAACTTGGGTAATTGTGATTGTCCCACCATTAAAAAAGTCAATAATACTAAGTACTTGGGAATCATAATTGATGAAAACCTTAAATGGGATGTTCATATTAAATACATATGTAGAAAAATTAGATATTTATCTTTTAAATTTTACCAAGTTAACAGAATTCTTAATAAGAACCACCTGAAAATGATGTAACATGCTCTAGTCAAGTCAATTCTGCAGTATGGCATAGTTGTTTGGGGAGGCTGTTTCAACTGTCATATTGCTGAATTATTTGTAGCACAAAAACTGATAATTAAAACTATATTAAGCAAACCCAGGCTCTATCCAACGGATATGGTTTTTAGTGATTTTGAGGTCATGACTATACGTCAATTATACATAAAACCCGTAATTGAGTACTTAATAAAATATAGATCCGATTTTCCTCTCACAATAAACTCTACACTTAATTATTATAATCTAAGGGCCACTGCTAACAAATATGTAACCTATTACACTAATATTGAATGTATAAGGAGGCAGTTAATTTACATAGGTACTAAAATAATAAACCTCATTCCAAATCACTTTCTTATGGACAATAAGATCAGCGGAAAAATTAAACTGGATATAAAAAACTGGACATACAGTAATTTCTTCTTCCATTTAGATATATGACTCGAGATTTCTGCCCCAGCATTGTTTTTTCATTTTTCAGTGGACTCGCTTACCTTTATTTTGAGTACCTATTCCTCTTTTTCCCTCATTACTTCTCTTCTCTTCTTTGCCTGCCTATTACATGGGAAACCATAGTTGGCTAGGTATCTTCCTCTCTTTTTTTTCTCTTCTCCAACACACCCAACCACAAAGCCCATGGTTTTTCATATTTGTAACATTTTATTGTGTTTCATTTGTTTCAAATTCTTTGTAATTTTGTTTTGTCTTGTTATGTGTGTTTTTAATAAATAAAATAAATAAATTGAATTTGAAAATTCTGAGCCGAAAATTACACACATTCACTGTTACTACTAAATATTGTGCAAATAGTAACCTTCTTCAAGTTGATACTGAGAAAATCAGTCTTCACAAATTTGAATAGATTGATTGCTATCGATGAACAGTAATCTCACTGCACCCTATTGATCCGAGAGCACACTCTATCAATCACAGTCGTCAACAAATATTGATAATAAATCATCCATCTTCATAATAGCTATGAGCCAGAAACAGTTTCTTCAAATCATGAATATAGTTCAAAGACTTTCCATGTATTTCTATTCTGTTACTTCCTCCTCCATGTTCTATATTTTTCAGGGATGGAATCAACCTTCATTGTAAGGGGAGAGCCTTGAACTCAGATATCCATCGATTCCTTTCTGTCCTGTAGGAGGCTATTATCTCTGCCAGATGCATCTGATTGACAAAGCCATATCAAACAAATTGACAAGGCGTTAGTCCAGCTTCTTTGACTTTCCTCCTACTTTCTCCTTCTTGTTATGTCCTCTCCTTGGGCGTGTAAAAGGCGGACTGCTTATTGTTGAGCTGAACAGAAAATATAGATGGTCTGAAAAACTATGTCGATCGAACATAAAAGCTTCCGGTTCAATGAAATAAGTTGAAGAAAGGGTCTCATAGAGCTAATATGAAGAAAATTGGTGAAAACTTCTCTTCCGTTTCAGGAACGTTTGTGTCACATGTTACATTCCTATTTTAAGTTAAATGTTTTCATTCCCTCTATCAATGAAGATTTTCCTAAATTCTAAACCGCATTCATTCTTTCCATTTATTTTCACATTGAATTATGCAGAAATCATAAAATTGATTGAAAAAGTTCTAAGAAGCTCCACCCAGATCTGCCCCTTCCCCAAATTTTTTTATGAATAGTTCCATGCAAAAAACAATAATTTATGTTTCATCACTGAATAATTTCCAACTCCAAATAGATGCTTCACTAAAAAATTTCCGACATTATAAATTGCAATATGCGAATCAATACTGAACGAAACAACTCATAGAGGGCCACTCCTATTATAATCTAAAAAATAATCTATTTTTGAACGAGCGTTAGCAAGTTCTGATTTTTGAGTCGTTGTCCGTCAGTTTGTACATGCTCTACAAAAACTTTCAAGAGAAGAATTGATCAATCAGCTTCAAATTTTAAACACGTATTCCTCGAACCGTTTTACAGGTCAAGTTAGTTGGACAAAAAAATTGACTCACTACTTCGTCTTTTTTCAGAATACAAAAATAACATTGAAATTTAATCAGTTGAAGAATTCATTGCATGCCATAACTGGAGTTTTCCCATTCATTCATTTATAACATCAGCTGAGGATAATTTGGGAGTTATCACACAGACAGTCAGTCCATGCACTGACCCATGAGTTGGTTAATATATAATATAACAATTCACATCAACAAACTGATACGGGTTGAGATATCAATGTGCGGTTTCCGTTGTTCATTTTCTCTTGGAACTCTGTATTAAAATCATGTATCACAAGCCCACCTTCTCATTGAAAAATAATTATTTGGATTCATATGAGGGTAATAGATGTTGAAGCAACAGAGTAACACTTAGAAGAGTAATTTTCCATTTCAAATAGGATCTCCAATCAAACTTTCTGTCAAATTTCCCTTGTAAAAGAAATATTTAGCTGCCTCCATAATTCTCACCAACTCTGTAGGCTACATTGAAAAGTTGCGGTTCGCAAGATTACAATACTACAACTACAGTTCATGAGCGAGTTCTTCAACCCAGGGGGTCACTAGTCTATTGGCGGTTTTATTCAGAATTGTTCATCAATGCTAATTCAAGATATCAGTAAGATATTCAGTTAGAAATTCAGTAAGATATTTCTCTGGAGCACTTTCATTGAGAATAATATTATCCACGTCAAATGCAGCAGCAATCAATTTATTGCGGAATCAGTATCGGTTTTTTGTCGAGATGCGGTAGAGATGAACTGCCACAAAGTCGAAGAGCGTGCAGGATGTCTGGATTATTTATTTGCAGTGCATATCACGTTTCCATGTATATATTTGACACATGGAAGATCGTGTGGGAATCAGTGACAACTCAACATAACCTCATTAAATTGGCGGTTTAGGGCGAATGTCTGTTGTTTACATCTAAATTGTATGTAATGACTGAGATGAATTGAAATGAATTTGAAATGCTCCGATGAACGTTGATATACCATTCATTCATTTACACAAACATTTATCCATTGTGATTTGAACATTTACGATGTCTCATGTTGTGTTGAGTGTTATAGTAAAAATCGATAGCAATAGGCTATCATGTGTCACGATGTCAACACAATCAGTGTTGCAGCAGGAAATGCCTGGCGTGGCACGACTGTGGGGGCTAGAAGGGTGGTAGGGCGGATAAAAATCGCCAGATAATAGTCAACTCAGCTTTCAACCGACGTCATTTAGTGTCAAATCTTTCTGCGATTAAGTGCGCCCGGGCGAGCTGGCAACAGCAACAGTGAATGGGTGACTGGGAAGCTGGAAACGAGGAAAAGAGAGAGTGAGAGATAGCGAGAGATTGAGTGAGTGAGTTTGTGAGGAGTAGGAGGAGTAGGAGGAGGAGGAGGAGGAGGAGGAGGAGGAGGAGGAGGAGTAGGAGGAGGAGGAGGAGGAGAAGGAGGAAGAGGAGGAGGAGGAAGAGGAGGAGGAGGAGGAGGAGGAGGAGGAGGAGGAGGAGGAGGAAAAGCAGAAATGAGCTGCTGAGCACGACTGTTCGCATCACCGGGCCCGTCACGGCTTTCCCCGTACTGCCGACTGAATTACGAATCGAATCTTAAAACGTTTTCGTCGCACACAGCCCCAAATCCTGTTCCCATACAATTTTGAAACAATTTAAACTCCCGTACAGCACAATGCCGAATATTCCAATCAGAATGGATCTTAACGATCCGTCAATTCTCCCATAATCCTCAGCGCCATTAGTTACTGCTTCCAAGAGAACTACAGAGCGCAAAAGATCTGTAATGAAGTATAGATGATTTCAATGCGTTTGATGAAACAATAGAAATAATTCCTGAAAACATTGAGAATTATTCCTGTAATAACAGGTGAAGTGTGAAATAATTGTTATCTCATTTTATAGAGCCGTCTAGGAATTTTTATGAGTTATTCATGAGTTCACATAATATGAATCTTATATTCTGCAACAAATCACATGACAAAATCATGCTACTCAGTCAAAGCTGCTCATCATGAATTTTGTTGTTTGTCCAGCTTTCCAATTCTAATCAGTAGGATTATTAATGACGAATCATTAGTTTTCCAATTTATTAATTGTTGAACTTAGGTTTGAGTCTCACTGATCACTGAACCCTTCATCCTGTCAGAGTGTCAAGGAGCTGGAATTTCAACTTTGAGAAAATCAATTTATCGGCTGGATGAAAGTTTAGTGGTAATGTAAGTTTGCAAACTTTTTATGAAAATGTTATGGAAATCATTATACAAACATGTATTTCTTTATATATAGTAGTCGATTCCATTGGAAGGCGAATTTCTGAATGTTTTGAATTCAGAAAATTTTATCCGTGATTATGTCAATTAGAGAAAGAGAGAATAAAAAGAGAAATAAGTTTATAGCAAACAGTGAAACCCCTTCCCATCAACAAGAAAGCACGCTTAGAAATAAGCTTCTTGGAATAAAATACGCAGCGCGGAGACTCAACTTCCTACTTTTCCCCAAGGCTTCTCACCTTCTTACAACAAGTATTAGGCATACTGTCAGTTTTTTGAAGGTTTCCAATGAAGTTGAGAGTCTGACTTCGAAATCCCAATCTTCGTTCTTCGTTCATCCTTCCCCCCTTCCAACCTACCCCTCCAAACACCCTGTTGAAAGGGTGGCTGCTCTTTATCCTATTCGCACCCTTCTTAAAACATTTTTATGCTCCCCTGCAACTTGTAAAAAAACTTAGCGACCTTTTTTTGTGACTCACGGATATGCGGTGTCTTTCAGTCCCTATCGGAATGATAAAACAACGATTCATCAATAGCCTGCTTTGAAAATACTTCGAAAGATCAGAAAATGCTCTTCACGGAAATTGTTGAGGGTTGAATGACTGCAGTTGCGCTTTCAACCAAACAGACATAATATTAGATTAGAGGTTGAATTCGTTAGCGAAACTAGGTTTTCTGAAATGCATGTTGCCAAGATACATAGTCTGATATTTCTCGTTCAGTTGTTGTTTCTTTCAAAGCGACAGAAAATCTCATCTGGTTTTAAAATAAATACTGAAGTATTCAGATTTCCCGTTCCATTCGATTTCACCTCTTCTACTTTACTTTCACTGCATTCTTCAGTTCAACCTTACTGCATTCTTCAGTTCAACACATTCTTGCCTTTACTCTTCCATCACAAAACCACCTCAAATGCGCATATTTCTCAATAACATTGTCAACCTATATCAACTATGATCAAACAAAACATTCTGTCTCCGTTAATCAACCCTCAACTGGTGATGTGTCAAACTTGTGAAATATCTGGTTATGTTGAGTCTGATGAGCCCCTTTCGATAATTTCAATAAAAAGATAATCCATTTGGAAAAAAAAAATTTTGCAAGTGTATGTTACAACAAACATCTGTGGGGTGGCAGCGTAATAGCTTTTGTAAGCTTAAACCCATTTTCTGAGTATGCCTTCTGAGTCCTTGTAGTGCGCTGCATCACCATTGTCATTCTCACTGACGTTGGAGTATGATAGTCCCTGAGTACAAATTTGTGTCATCATTACTGTCATTAAAAGATCATCAAGGCGGTTCAAAGTCATGCATCTTGAGTTAAATTCGGCCGAAAAACTAAAAATTTACTGTTAAGTGTTCTTATTAAGCCCATGTTCCCAAACACAAGAAATATCAGTAATCCATCATTATAAAAATCATTACTTGATCTTGAAATGTACAATAGAATCTTCTCTTCCGTTTTCTGTAAATGATTTATGAAAATGATATGCAGCTTTAAATATGTAAAATAACCATTTCCATATATTGAAATATGGGCTTGAGTATACTCAACAATAAATGTTCCATTTTTCCAACGAGCTGAGAAGAAAAAAGTGTAATACGATAATAAGATTCAAACATTGTGTCAAAAGTTATGAGTGTTTGAACTTTAGATCCTTGAGTTGCCCTTATGCGTGCCTCTCCACTAGGAAATACTGAAATGAAGTTCATCTAGCGGGTGATTCTCGTAGAACATAATCATCTGATGAACTTATATCATGGTGCGAAATATCAATGTGAGAGCAATGTAGTTGGTGATGATGGTTGAATAAAAAAATTAGGTGATCTTCACAATACGAGAAGCATTGATGCAACTGGGAATCTATATTATGATATAGAGCACTCTACCTGATCTAAGATTCAGAGCACATACATACGCTCAGAGGGATCTTGAATAATACATCTTAATGGTGAAATCGTAAGGAATTGTTGATGAAAAACTTACATTCATCAAAATTGATTTTTTCTTCAAATTTTACTCATATCCGAAAACTTATAACTCAATACTGATTGAGGATAGAGAGTTCTGGATAATCTCATTTTTTTACCTACATCTTTTTCGTAGGTGAGAGTACAACCCAAATAAGTGAAGGCTGAAACTTGCTCCAAGATTGAATCTCCAACCACAATTTTTGTTCGGACTGGCCATTTTCCTTTGAAAGCCATCACTTTTGTCTTTGTAGCTGAGATTCGAAGGTCATACTCCACACATATTTTTGTCAGTTGATATATGGAGTACTGCAGGTCGTCCTCTGTTTCCTGTATAAGGATTTGGTCATCTGCAAAAAGAAGTGTATTCACAAAACACTCGTGTCCCATCATTATTCCCGCATTCACCTTCTTACTCCATATGTTAGATTATAGTACAACAAATATCGTCCATTTCTATAAATACTGATTTAGAAAAATCAAATCCCCCTTTTTCTACTACTTGATAAATTTTTATTGATAAACAAATGATAACAAGTTTGAACAAGAAATTGGGTTACATTACAAAAAAAGCTATGAAAAATTATTCTATCGTGAGAATAAATATTACTAAATTGATGATTGCATTGAATAAAGAACTAGAATGTATTATATAAATGAGCTTAAGAGGCATGGTGAGAATGGAGTCCCTAATTGGTTTACTAAGATCAGTTGTTTGGTAACTTCCGAGTATACAGAATGTGAGCAACATATATCCCTTGTAGGAGCTCGTTGAAGGTGAAAGTTGTCTTATGAATTGCACTGCAACCTATCCATCACAATTTGCGCGAATTATTCAATTAACAACCTATTCGACGTCAACTTTGGAAATTCTTGTAAGTGTTGTGGAAAGGGGTATTCATTAAGCAGATGCACAAGTTACCGAGCCAGGCGAGATTCGTGAATGAGAAGGTATTTGGTGAGGTGTAGTTGTGGGTGTTGCTTTCGTAGGGGGGTAGGATGACGAGGAGGTGAATGCTATGAAGAGGGAGGAGGAGGAGAAGGTAGAATGGCTTTAGCATCGGTGTGTTGATGAGCAGCGTTCACTAATGAAGGAACAAAATTAAGACGAGAAATATTGCCAAGATCGACGTGAGATATTTACACGGGCTTGACTTGACGCTGATCTTAATAGGAGACCGCCAGCTTCAGCAACACAATGACATGATAATAATATCTTAATGACATCGATGTTCAGAGTCTCAAAACTCCAGATGATGGATCATCCGGATTCTTCCCTTTCTCCTCGTTAAAAAGTTTATCATGGTCTACTTTTTGTTTATCTATGAAAGGAAGTTCTCAAGAATGGGATTCGAGTATTGAAATCTCCGAGTATTTATTGGCAGGACATGAAAATATTTTTGAGGAGTACATTCCATAATAATCCGATGAGAAGTTCCCATGTTGTAGGTCTTTTAATGACGGTTCATATGGAATTATTGTTGGAAAAATATTTCTCTTCCAATTGAATAATTGTAATGAATGTTCATTATAGGTGTGCTTGTATTGATGTTACTTCCTATTACTGTTCCATTGGAGAATCATTTGTATCAGCCAGAGTAGTCTCTGAAACAAGAGCTTTTATCTGCAATGCATCTATTCAGGCCACATTACTGATAAACAGTGTAACGTCCTTTTGGGGTTACATGTGTACAGCTGGCAGTAGTCGGTGGAACAAATGAGATTTGAATATTATTTATATTTTTGCGCCTGCTGAAATAAAAATACCATATGGTTCTTACAAGCTCTTCAAGGAGCTTATATCAAATTAAGCTATCAATTGCTGCAAACTGCTGCCGCTTGATCAATCTGCAATCCTTACCGCTGCTAAGACAATATGGTATCGACACTCATCCAACTCGCTACCATCTGACAAAGGGGTCAGTAGTGTGAGATAATACCGAGCGTGATCGAAGGCGGTATTTGATTGGAATTCCTTATACTTTCTATTGATTTGTAGTACTGCTTCAGCTTAATTCTATGACCCTGTGTTTCAGTCAATTCGATTTCAGTAATTATGTTGAACCATTTTAACAAATTTTGAGAACGTAATATTTCTGAAGATTAAATGATCAATGCTGTATATCGCTGATTTATCCAACACATTCGATAAAGAATGTAGTTGGTTGATAATTTTATTAATTTGTCAATAACGATAAAATAGGCTTGTACAAGATTGGTCATGCATGAAGACAGGATTATAAATGAAGGTACATTTCATTTAACAAATAAAGTATATAATCCACACAATTATATATATACAACAAGCAACAATAGAATATTAAACGATAAATATAAAAACAATATGAGAAAGTACGCACTTGCTTTTGCTTGTCGAATGAAAATAATTTTAATTCTGTATTCCAACAATATCAAAAATCTGGTGTGGCGCACTGACACAACTTTCCTTGCCGTTATGAGAATTGATCACCAGACGCTAGTATTCACGCGCATCTCAAGTCTACTTATAAACAAATATCTGAGCCAGCTGGGTACAGGACAATAACGCTGGAGACATACGAGGTCTGCTAACTCTTCATAGTGAATCATTTAATAGAATCAACAGTTGCCAACAGTTTGCAATTGGATAATCACATTTTCTCGAATTTCGAGCTTATTTTCAATTTTAGGTGAAAAAATTACATAACAATAATTGTAGAGAATTTCATGCTCAATCTTTTCCATCAAATTTTCTTGTTTAAATTGTATCTGAAGCCTGATAATTGTGAATCTAAAATCAAACTTTGCATAGATGGGGCGGAGTTCCTGGAATTTTTACAGATATGGGACTTGTGGCAGTTGATAAAGCTTATCAATGACTATTTTAGGTATGAATTTAATCAAGATCGTTGGAGCCGTTTTCAATGAAATTGCGAGAAACCCTGTTTTTTACAACATTTTCTCCATTTAACCGCCATCTTGATTTGCATTTGATCGAAATTGTTCGTGTCGGATCCTTATATTGTAAGGACCTTGAGTTATTCAAGTCATTCCGTTAATTGGGAGATGAGATATCATGTACACAGACGCACATACACTCATTCACACACACACACACACATACACACACATTCAGACCAATACCCAAAAACCACTTTTTTGGACTTTTTGGGACCTTGAAACGTATAGAAATTTAGAAATTGTGGTACCTTTATTTTTTTCGGAAAGGAATACTTTCCTTACCTATGGTAATAGGGCAAGGAAAGTAAAAATTGAATATTAACTCTCAGGGTTTGAGTTCGGGTAAGAAATAAATTATCTTTGGAACTTTGAGCTTCTGTTAATTCTTTTAAATAATACTGATATTGAAAAATATTAAATGAGCACATAATATAATGAATTAGGTAGGCTATTGATACATACCAATACTTGAATATTCAGTTCTCATCCAAATTTTTAATAAGTCTCCCCCTTATTTTTAATTAATTGCGAAAATAAGTCTAAATCATGTTTAATTTTTAAATGTCACCTTTGACGAGCTGGCTTTATTATACTTTTTAAATTCGTAGCACTGAGGGCCCTCTAGAATATTTTATAGCTCACGTGCGCATATTTTTTCCAGATTCAAAGATGTGGCATGGATTTTTTCGCCTCGTGTGTCCTGTGCCTTATTTCTGGTGGGCTGACGTCGTCTTCTCCATTGGAAATAATTAATATAATAACTCTTGTCATAGAGCGACTTCACTGAATTATAGAGATTGCTTGATAGGAACATTTAAATTTAAACTTTGGCAAAAGAAAATTAATATTATAATAAGGGGTTCAGTCTGATGCTCTCATATTGGTTGGTGTCTCGGTCGATCTCTGGCAAGCAAGTGGGGCAGGTGATCCTCCCTTATTCTTTCTCGATGATAGTTCCTTTTTCCAAATTTTCATAAATTTTCATAGTTGCTACTATTAGTGGATTTCAACAAATCCCCAATGACGTAATTTGACTCGGTCAAATAGTTCGCAATACATAATACTTAATTATACATGAACATTTTCACACTTTAATCCGATCCCATGCTAGTTACGATTACACATAAATTTCACAATAATTGTATATTTTAATAATTTAGAAAAAGACCACTTGGTAACTTCTTGGAATATATATTTCTAGCACCTACTAAATACTGGATTCTGATTGGTACATCACCAGTTCTTGTACAAAATGATTGTGCTATTGTTTTACTGCGCTTAATAAAACTAGATCCCATTTCCTTTTCATTTTTATTTTATTTTTTATAAGTTTATCTGCTCGTATATACACAATAAATTTTTTTATATGTTTTTGAACGTTTATGTCCCTTATTTAGCATGCTAGAGTTTACAACACCCCTTTTTCTCGCTTTATTGAGTACTGTATACTTGCAATTATTTTGCTAGAAAGTATCTGACTGAATTTCAAATGTACAGCTTGACCGCTGTTGATGTTGCCGACAAGCCCCATTACCAAAGAACCTAACCTCAATACTCTATTATTATTTCTATTAAATATTTAAAAAATGACTCCCTTTTTCGTATTGTTACAAATAATCATAGCCTTTAGAGTCATTATTATCTTATCTCTATTATTCGACTGATAATATAACTGATGATAAAAGTTTCTGGTTTCTTTCCATGAGACCTAATAATTCATTTCAACAAATGAATTTTATGTGTTCCAAAATGCACCGTTATAACAGCAACATAATGGGCCTGCTGTTCCGGTTCGCCCATCACTGCTACTCTTTGAAATGGGACTGTGTGGTGGAACTAACACATAATGCATTATTGTTCCTCAACGTTTCTGATTCCTCTATGGAACTCATCAATACAATATACTTTGTATTTTTGTATCATTGTTCTCTCTTATTTGTCTTTATATGTTTACTTAACTCTGTTTTCTTTGTTTTGAATTCATCATTTATCCTTGATGGAAAGTAGTGGTATGTTTTTGACTAAGAGGATAAGTGCATCAAGAGAATATATGGTGAGTATAATTCATTACAAGTTTCAGAAATCCATATTCAAAACAATATTGGGATGAACAACACTCATCTTTGTATCTAATGATACCAAGCAAATCAATGAGCAAGTCAAGAACTTGACAGACAGACAGAGACAGACGTCAGAGTATGTGACCTTCCAAAATTCTCTCATTAACTTTTTCCGTCAAGCTCAGTGAAGATTTTCAATGCATTTGAGAACATTATTCTCAATAACTGTGCCGGATTTTTTTTTTAAATTATAACTTCTCCAAGATAAAATTTTATTAGAGTGCTGGATTGACTTGCGATTCTCACGGTATCGGAGTAGTTTCATGATGTAATTCAGCACATTACGTAATTAAATTCTAATATTCCATCTACTGTTTACCAACGTTTTCCTTGAGTACTTAGAATTGTAGATGCAAAATCAGTTGAACGTCCATTCTATTGCTGAGTCTTCTACTTTGACTGAGGGAATTTTCCTGTATTCTGTCCTTGTTAGTTTTATTCCTTTCTCGTTCTATTGAGGGAAATTTTTGTCGTCCTCACCACGTCCTTTGTTATTTTGTATTTCAATGTATAATATTGCTAGCCCTGATACTCATTTTTCGAGCCTGATTCGGTCGACTTGGAGACCTGAACAGGAGACAGCTTTTAGGTTCTGTAGAGTACAGACATGTTTTTGAGCTAAATTATATCTTTGTCTGTTTGAATCATGACATACTCATCTTGTTTTTCGTTCTCTCCTGGAGACTGAAGTTATATAATCGGGAATCATGTATTCTATCAGTTTTTAATCGCTTATCTTTTCTTCAATAACTCATTTATGAAGTATTTATTTAATTCAGAGCGGTTGACTGCTGCACTCTATTATTATTGTAGGCTATGGATTAGTAACAGTCAAAAACCAATTTAAGGGTTTTTTTTTTGTTTGTGTATGTTGTAACATTATTTTTTCTATAACGTGTGCCCTGCTTGGCCGCAGTCGGTGGAGCAAAGATTATCGAATATATAAAAGATTTTTGTGACTCCTGACAGATACTGACTCAAGACAAATAGCACCAGTTTCTTACCAGCCCACCTAGTAGTCCAGGCGCTGGCTTACATTGAGCATACATGAGAGAGGCAGAGAATTTGACTTCGGATTATTGTTAGGGGGTCTTTAGTGTATATGAAACTCGATGTCGTCACGTCCCAGGGTGGTCGACAGCTTGGGGTGGAGGGGGTAAGTTGTAAAAAACGCGCGCTTAAAAAATCGCCTGTCCTGCAGTTACTATTCATAGTACAGCTTTCAATTTTTTCTCAATATTATGTACACATAACTGGCTTTCAATGTGGTCTCGTACATTTTTGCGATAAACCACATAGTTTTTCCGTAAAAAAATAAAATATCTCGAAAAATGTATTTTTTTATTATGGACTTTTTGTTATTTCTCGAATATTCAAGTCATTAGCCGACTTAGAGGTAAAGGCTCCCAATAAAGGTTGTAGGCCGTTTCTTCCTGAATCCAATGATATATATATAGTTTGGGGGTAACGATCATAGATGCGTTGGTGGGAGGGGGATAAGTAGCACTGTTTACGCTGCGGTGCGGTCCTCCCCCATGATTAATGCTCGTAATGGCCTGTCTATCGCATCGCTCCTACTAGTCTATGCATTCAAATTATGTATTTCAGGAACGCTATCTTATGTATTTCGGACGCTGAACACGATCTTTCAATTCTCAAGCCTCAATTATTGATAATTCTCATCATAATATACAAATTATGGTCAAAATTACAAACTTCATCTCAGTCTGCAAGGAAACTAAGAAATGACTGTTTGAAATAAACGAAAATTGGGTTTCAAGAAATAAATCAAGATTGAATAATGATAATATTTATATGTGTTTATGTTTTATTGTTTTTATTTCAAATAAGTTTATTGTGATGTGCAGCAGGCTAAATTATTAATTACACACTGGCCACGCTTACTTGATATAGTGGTCAGTTAATTTCCATGAAATGTTTGTGGAATTTCTTAGCTCTTCATGGTGGAAATGGAATTCATCATTCAATCATCATCATAATGATTATGTTTAGTATGAAAATGTTAATCTTTCGTGAATCTTCAGTTTGTCATGAACTTTTGAGAAATTATATCCAATATAATAATAGATATGTGTCAAATCAAAATCAAATGAAAATTTAAATATTCATTCATATTATTTCCAACAGTATTATCATAATGATATTTCACTAACTTTTGATTGAATCATCCATTATGGTATTCCCGTTAAGACTGTTTTGAAATGGTAACAAGTTATTCAGTATCAAAATTTGGGATTCGAATAGTTTTGGGCATGCCTGTTATTCTTTCCCAAACATATTTATATGATTTGTAATTTTATCCACAAATGAATGGATGAATTTAAGTATTCCTGCACGTAGCTAACGTATGGATTAATCCTTTATAGTTTCTTGCATGTCACATTAATAAATCTCTGACATAGATTTAGAAATCAAGTGTCGATGGTTTGGAGAGCATATTATTGGAGTGATTCTTTTACTCTGCTGCTTCTAATATGTTTACTACCTTTGTTTGATTTTAGATCATAGACATGAAAAGCTATGTCCACCTGTATCATTACATCTTTATTGAGAATTTTCATAACTCTTCTCATCACAAAGTTTCCATAATCTTGCAGCGTATTGAAGTTTTGAAAAGTGAAGTAGGAGTTGAATTCAGGAGAGCCATGTCATCATTATGCAAATTTGTCAACGATATTTAGGGATTTGGTCAAATCCACAACTGGTTTCACTTACAATTTCATGGGCCAAGTGAGATTAAGATTTTTTTTCAAATATCTTTCAGATGTTGACAGAGATTGCGGTTATTGTAGAAATGCATGCTGTACTAAAACTTCAATGTTGAATTATCTTTAAACAGCTACCTAGTGAAAATACAGAGATCAGATCTTTTTGTTCTAGAATGAACTAAGACTAGAATTTTTTGTTTGATTGCATCGTGGAGAATGACAGAACTCTGTTTCTCTTTATAGGTGAGAATACACTTTTACAATTTGCCACAACTATGTTCAGATAAAAATCGTTGGAGACCGAATAACTATTTCTTTCTATACGTTCAAAAGAGAATCACACACTTCTTCACTTGCTTCCAGACCATTGATAACATTATGCAGATTCTTTTGTCCATCAGAGACTTGAAGAAAAAAGTTATGTTATCTTGAGAAGGTTATGCTTCTGGAAATCATTCTCATCTCTCATTATTCTTGTTTTACTTCATTCGATGACTTTCTTCACAATCTCCAGTGATATCCATAATGATGTCAACATACTTGAACAGAATATCTTTCATGGAAGATTTATTTACATAGTAGCAGCCATTTTAGGAAAGCCTTTGAAGAACTAGCTATTCCAATCACTCAGTTTTGGATGATCGAATGAGGGTTTGCTCCAAAGCATGATCGGTTGTCATCCTTGTCACATTTATTAAATTTTCAAGGTTTCATTTGACAGAGTCAATGTATTGACTGTATAGAGTTAATGTTCCCTTATTGGAAATTATTTTCTACTTCTATGGGTATTTTTTATATTTTCTAGATATAACACAGACTCCATAACATAGTTTGTGTGATTGAATGAAAAAAGTATGGGATCTTTTCTCGTACAGTTTCTATGTGCAATAGGGAACGTTTCTATGTGCAACAAAGTCCTTCCTTATGAGCATGAATGCAATTTAAGATAATTTAAACTATGTTACAATAATCAGTCATGAATTTCAAGTAGTCATTGATTTTGCACTGTGATTCTAAAAAAATTCCACAAATAGTTCCTGACTTCTTTCAAATATACTTTGACAATCTCTCATATTTGAACCGTTCATGAGTCCTTGAAGTTGTTTCATTGAATTGATTGCTTGCTCTCACACCTTAATAATACTGATCTCCCCTCAATGGATTTCCTACAGTATTCTCTCCAAATATTTCAAATTCAACAAAGATATTTCCCATTCCACTTTCATTCAAGTACCACCTCAAGACAATCAGTCAAACTCAGCCAGATGAAGAATATCTATTCGTAGATATAAGTTACAGAAATCAATTGATAAAGCTGCGTTTACACCAAAGTTATTAACAAAATGTTAATAACTTAATAGATTCTATTAGATTGAAGGGAACTTGGCAAATACATATGTCCATCATGTGTATGATAAGTTATGTTCACTCTAATAGAATCTATAAAAATTAAGTTATATTAACATCTCGTTAATAACTTTGGTGTAAACGCAGCTTTAGAGCTGTATTTCCTTTGTAATCAAAAATTTAGTCATATCACATGGGAGTAATTGGCATTATTTGTGCTTCAAATGTGAATTTATATTAAGAGGATATTTTACTCCTGTTATACGGTGCTCTATATGGGGTAGCCTATATTATTTGTTTAACTTACTCCATTACTTGACTTTCGCAATTCCAAAGTGATCATTGAACTAAAGCAAATAATTATTCTCTCTTAATGGAATATCCGTTTTCTATCGACTGAGAAACACAAATAGGATTCCTAACAAGATGGTTTATCATTACAATGTAATCATAAATAATGATAATGAGATGAAGTTTGTAATTTTGACCATAATTTGTATATTATGATGAGAATTATCAATAATTGAGGCTTGAGAGTTGAAAGATCGTGTTCAGCGTCCGAAAATACATAAGATAGCGTTCCTGAAATACATAATTTGAATGCATAGACTAGTAGGAGCGATGCGATAGACAGGCCATTACGAGCATTAATCATGGGGGAGGACCGCACCGCAGCGTAAACAGTGCTACTTATCCCCCTCCCACCGCCGCATCTATGATCGTTACCCCCAAACTATATATATATCATTGGATTCAGGAAGAAACTGCCTACAACGTTAATTGGGAGCCTTCTCCTCTAAGTCGGCTAATTACTTGAATATTCGAGAAATAACAAAAAGTCCATGATAACAAAATACATTTTTCAAGATATTTTATTTTTTTACGGAAAAACTATGCGGTTTATCGCAAAAATGTACAAGACCACATTGAAAGCCAGTTATGTGTACATAATATTGAGAAAAAATTGAAAGCTGTACTATGAATAGTAACTGCAGGACAGGCGATTTTTTAAGCGCGCGTTTTTTACAACTTACCCCCTCCCCCCAAGCTGTCGACCACCCTGGGACGTGACGACATCGAGTTTCATATACACTAAAGACCCCCTAACAATAATCCGAAGTCAAATTCTCTGCCTCTCTCATGTATGCTCAATGTAAGCCAGCGCCTGGACTATAGGAGCTCAAACAATTCCCTGCTTTCGCTGGCTGCAAACGTCGGCCGCTTTAACAGTTCACAGTTTTTGTGACTGATTTGGTGTACTCCACAAATATGGATGCAGTAGAGATAGACAGATATAAGGGCTCTGATTATCGTACTAGACAATGCGGTATCGCCACCAATGCCAACCGTCACCATTCGCCAAAGTGGTCAGCAATGAAAAATGATACCGAGTGGAATCAAAGGCGACACTCTATCAGAGTACCTTATAAATTCTATGAATTTTTATTGCTGCTGCAACTTAATACTATGACCTTTGAGTTTCTTCAAATCAGATGGGCCGGTACTGGACAATTTAAATAAATCCCGGGAATGTATTATTTCCAAAGATTTAACAATCACTGCTGTATATCGCTGATTGATCCAACTTATTCGGTGAAGAATACAGTTGGTTGATAATATCAATAATATGTCAACAGTAACAATAAAATAGAATATAACAAGATTGGTCATGCATGGAGATAATAAATGGAAAGCACACCATTCAATGAACATAAAAACATATAATTACATGAAAAATTCAACGAGCAATAAAATAAAAAATATAGAGCAACAAATATAAGAATGATATGAGAATAAATATATATCAAAAAATATCACAGGTAGCTCACAACGTTGTTTCTTAGCACAAATAATTACCATGTGCTTCTTTAATCAGCAAATATATACTTTCAAATTATACAGCACAGTTATCGACTTGCTGTTGCTTGTCCAATAAAACCTTATGAATCTTCTTTTCAAATTGATATAAAGAATTAAATATAAATTATAAATCTCAGAATATATAATATATGTATTTCTCATGGCTTGGATTCGGCCTCTGGTGGAAATTAGATAAATCAATTAATCTCATGAACATGAGCTTTTCAAACATCTAATAATTTACTAACCAGAGATATTATGAGTGAGCATAAAATTATGATAAATCAAATAATTATCAATAAATTCCCCTCTGTGCATATTAACAGTTAATCTCATTAACGTTTCTTGAAAATTATTCCCTTTACGTTTAATACTTGCGCAAGTTTTGATATTACTTTTAATATTTAAACAACCTTTCGACGAGCTAGCTTTCATAGATTATGATAATTCGAAGCACTGAGGGCCCTCTCAAATAATTTCTCAAATAAACTCACGTGTCGAAATTCACAATTTTGATGGCTCTCGGGATTAGTTTCGATGTCCTAGGCCTTCCTGGTGGGCTGCTGTCGTTTTCTTCTAGGGGATTGTTCAATATTAATGACTCCTGTTATAATATAACTTCACTGAGTCTTAAACAATTAATTTCCAATTATTAACTTTGGATACTCGAATGTGCAAATATTAAAAAGGGATCTAGTCTTGTGCTCTATAAATTAGAGACTTTTCCCGGTGACCTCTAGCAAGCAAGTTGGCTTAGACCTACCCTCTTCTTTTCACAATCATACTTCCGTATTTTTGAATTTGCATATAATTTAAATATCCACTCTGATTGGTGCTCTCCTAGCCTCACTACTATGCAATTATGTGATTCAAACTTGTCAGAATGTAGTCCATATTAATCTGCTAAGTTACCGCATGAAGAGTGAATATTATTGTTTTAAATATCTAGTTTGTATCTGTTATATAAATCTGGGTACTGTATAGTTTACAAATTCTTATCATTTATATAATAAATACATGTATATTTTGATTCAACTCGCTTTTACCGCCGGTCAATTATTGTATTCTGATTGGCTTATCTTAAAATTACAAATGTAGACTATTCATGCGCTGAGTAAAGGTGGATCCCATTTCCTTAATATTTTTATTTATTTTATACATTTTGTTCATGCTCGTATGACATAATAAATATTTTTGTATTTTCTAAAACGCTTTTTCTTTTACATTGACATGCCATGCTTGTTACTAACCCTCTGATCGTAGTTTGAGCGGATGCTATTTGTATGCAACTAAATTTGCCACAGGTGTCTGGCTAATTCTCAAATTATACGGCTCGACGGACTATTTAGGTCGCCGACTTTCAAGTACCAAAGAACCTAACCTCAAAAATTATTATTTTAAATTAATTAATAAATAGCAATAATATTTTCCTTTTCATTTGGCTGTTCAAAACTGTAGCCTGGATAACCGTTATTATCTAATCTCGAGTTTGTTGACATCGCATCTAGCAATACAGCTGTTTGTTCGAGACCTATAATTTCTTTCCATTCTATGATTTTGAAAACTATTCAAAATATATTCTTGCAATGTGTATTCTTAAATACTCATTAGAGGATCGAGCTGTAAATATGCCTTGCTGTCGAACGAGGGTTGACGAATTCGCCAATCTCGGTGATATCGGACATCTGACATTGCCGTGGGGGACTGAAAGACGATCTTCGATCTGACGCCACTAGCCCGATGCCTGGAGGCTAAGGAACTATAAAGACTGGGTACACGCAGTCGCCATTTTGAGTCATAGCATTCGTTTTAACTGCTTGTATTGCTTTGTCAGTAAAGGGTACTATAATTCTATTTTATAAATACTCAGTTACTTTTTTCCACTAAAATGAGTCAAACCGTTTTCAAATTAGTTTACAACGAAGCTGCAACCTATACTATAGTAAATATCACCATACTAATATTGAAGATTTACTCAAAGATAATGATTTTTTCAAACTTTAGGTTTCAATTCGGGAGAAGTGAGTGAGATAGATGTAGTTAACATTTTCACCTTTCAAATATTTGAAGAATGATAAAAGTAGTGGTTCAGATGGTACACCCATTATTTCATCAAAGAATTGAAGATATTGTGAATATTTCATTTGTCAATCAGAAGCAATGAATTTCCTCTCATCTGGAGAGAAGCTGAAATCACTCCTATTTATAAATCAATCAAAGAAAATGAGATAGTAATTTTAGGTCTGTAGCCATTAGTGGAGCTAAAGTCATCAGTTTCAAACAACATTCAGTTTCAAGATTATTGGTTTTTTGAAAAGGTTCTTGAAAGTGTTTGAGCAATTAAAGTCTTGTATAACAGTTTAATTATTTTTTTAATAGAATATCACTGTTACTAGTTCTAGGACTAACGATCACTTTATTTCTATCCCAAATAATTACTTCAATTCATTTTACGATAAGAGTTTTGTAATAGCTACTCCTTGTTGTAAATTAGCTCATTCATAATAACTGCACTAAATAGATATGTTAGTTTTTTCGAATTTCACTAAGCACTCCTGGTGCTTTACACCAGATCTGTTGACTTCTTCCTTTTCAATCTCCTCATTAATGTTGAGTTGTCCAAAAGCTGGATTGCCTCAACATTTTGGTGGCCATGTAGAGCCTCTTCATAGGTCCTTGCTGTTTTTACAATCATCTCCTTGACTGTCTCCACCTGAAGGTCTCTATGTAGGTCGGCGTTCCTGATGATATATGGAGCATTGACAGCATTTCGAAGAAACTTGTTCTGGAATCGTTGGATGATGCCAATATTGCTCTCTGCTGTACAGCCCCACAGTTGTGCACCATACAACCAGACAGGCCTTAGAATTTGTCTGTATTGTAGGTTGATAAGCTTGAATTCCTTCCTATCAGCCAATAAATTCTACTGTACTTGTAGTTGAGCTCATCCAACTTTTTCTTAACATGGTTTCTCCACTGAAGCTTGGCTTCCAGAGTAATGGCAACATATTTTGCCTCGTTTGCATATGGTATCACGTGGTTGTTGATTCTGACTGGTATGCAATCATGCGGTCTGTTTGCGAAGGTCTATTTTCTCATTTTTACTCTTACATGAGCTGTTTGTGAGCATTATTGTATTGATTTGTTTTTCATGAGTCAAAGACACTGGGTATGGTACTGTCCAGGTACTTTCACAAAAATTTATTACTCGCTACTTTGAAAGCTTCTTTATTTTACTAATTGATCATCTCAAAACAATATTACATGGATAATTGACAATATTATAATGTGAACTTACAAACTGTAGGCTACCATACCTATTATAAGGTACCTAAGATAGGTAAGTGTTGAAGCTGAGCAGTAGCTTGGTTTACAATATTATCCTACCTAGTTTATAGGCTTACTTACAAATTCTCCTTGATATCATGAACTCTCTATAATGAATATCAATATTGTCTCAAGAAATACCGATCCTAGTGGCTTAGAAGACTCACTATTACAATACACTAGTAACGGCGAGTCTTCTAAGCTTGTGCAAGCTACAGTAGTATAGCCTAGGCCTATATCTTTCTCTCATCCAAAATCGGATTGATATGAATAATTTACTGGCCTACTCTGGTACGGTATTGATAATTTTACATCTAATAATAATCCATGCAGTAGTGAGTAGACTATTAATTATGATTGATAGAAACTTTTTTCTGAAGACTGAACCTTCTCAAAACTAATAATGTTGAGGCACAGAGTTGAAGGACTACAGCTGGACTAGTTTTGTACGGTACCAGGTTTTGTTTAATTTTATACAAATCATTTCATTTTGTTCTAAACAATACGTTCATTTTTGAATGTATCCTTGTTAGAAAAATATTCTTATCAATTTTATAAGCCACTTCAGTCCTTCAGTGATGTCAATATAAATTCTGTCTTGAATTTGGCTCCTTCTTCTGTGACTCAAAATGGTGACTGCGCGTATTTATAGTTCCCTACTGGAGGCCATCACACTTCACCCTCATCCATCACCCTCTGGACACCGGACTCGAGACTACAGATCTTAGATAAGTACTTGATACCCCCCACTACAATATCAGATGTGCCCCCGTAAATTTGGTCTCTTAAAGACGTATTGTATTTGGTCTCTTAAAGACATGAGTATTTGCTCTTAAAGACATGAGTATTTGATCTCTTAAAGACATATTGTGTTGGTCTCTTGAAGACAGATTGATTATTTGATTATCCATGTAAAGATGTATTTTATAACATTTTCTATATTATTTTCATTTTTATAAGAGCAGTCAGTCAACCGCATATCTATGTTTTTATTTCCAAGACCCTCAAACCACTAGAATTAGGATCACTTTATTGATATGATTCAAGTTCGCAGACCTCGGGGCCTAGCACAATTTCAACAACTAAGCCTTCTCCGACAAAATCATTTGTCACCAGGAGAGCGGCTTATAACTTCGTCAATGATATTGAGCTGAGATGGTTGCAATACTCACTATTGATTTCTGTAATCATGTACAATACGTTACTGTAATGATATTATTTATTTTACTAAAGCTGAATTTAAAAAAAAATGTTCAAATATACATAACCTGGGCAATATTTTAATTATTGGTTTGATGCACTCATTTGTACATGAGGATTCTCATCACGGCGATATTCCTCGAAGGAGCTCTCTTCATTCTCGTGAAAGATCGATAGACTAAACTTTATTACAGTTGATGAGCAAATAGGAGCGAATGCAGGGAATACGAATAGTCGATACATCTATGTTGATGATGACGACAATGAAGAGGCTTTGACAAGTAAGGGGCTTCATTGATGTACCGTACAATGTTGTAATTCGTTTTTTCAGCGCGTATAATTATGGTGGCCGATGAATAATTCAAAAAGGACTAGTGAATCTTCGAGTAGCTTGTTTACAAGCGATTTGAATTTTAAATCAAACTGTTTTGTTTGTGAAGTACGGCGCCAGTGCGAGGAGAAAGAATAGAGGACGTTCGAGCTAAAGAGCTTATTTTCAAATAACGTTGGTGGGAACCGATGTTTGAATGTCGATGCTCGGTGGTGCCAAGTCGGTGAAGGGGGCGGGTGGGGGATACGTGAGAGGGAGTTTGTTGTTGGGGCTACCCTAATACCGGCATCAATCGTAGCCATAGAACTAGACAGGTGTTGTGGTTAAGCCGCTGCTACTGCTGCTGTGACTGTTGGTCGCCATGTTTATACTTGGCCCGCTGCTGCAGTTTTCTGCCAGCAAGCATCGACCACGGAGGCAGCATAATATGAGCTTATATTATGTGTCCGTTTCCAATGCGTCGGAGGCGGCGGAGGCGGTGGAGGCAGCGGCCAGGTAACAATGTCTAGCGTCCGATAGCAACGCTGTTTTTGTGGTTTAGGTCGACGCACCGCCAACGCAAAACACCGTAACTGCCCCAACGCACCCCACCCACACCACCACCACCAACAACACAGCGCCGATGCTGAGAGTGCAGTGCAGCACCCGCGCCAACTTTCAACTTCGCTCCCTTCAAACATCAACTCCTCCTCTTACTCATTTCTCTCTATTACTACTCTATTCACCTTTTCTTTTCTCTTCCATTATGCATACTCTATCTGTATTCCTTCTTGTTCCTTTTCATCTTTCGCATTTTTTTCCTCCACAGTACATTCCTGTCTTCTCGTCTTTTTCCTTAAATTTTTATCTTATCTCTTGTTATTTGTTTGAATTCTTTTTTTACCCTCTTCTTTGTATTTTTTCATCCTCTGTATTTTCTTTTTCTCTCTCCTCAACTCATCCTTCATAATTCATTTCTCTGTCCCTCTTCATTCATTCTATTCTCTCCGTGCTTCATTCTCCTCTTCATAACGTTGTCTCTTTTTATTTCTTCATCTTTCCTTCCATTTAGGTGTTCATCATTTGCTCTTCTTGATCCATTAACTTTTTCTTCTCATCTTCTTTCTCATTCCCTCTTAATTTTAAGATTTTATAATACCACTCCTCATCTCTTACTCTCTTACTCACTTTCAACATTCGCTTCTCTCTTGTTCTAACTCTCTCCCTTCTCTTTCCTTCTTCATCCTCGTCCATCTTCTGTATCCTTCTTGTATATCTCTCCCGACTCTCTCCTTCTCAATCATCGTCATATTTTTATTTTCCTCCCCTCTTTCTCTCTTTGTCATTCTTTACACCCTCTTCCTGTCTCACTATCTCTTCATCTTCTGCTATCTTCCTTCCCCTTCCATCATCGCCTCTACTCAATTCTTCACATTTTCTCTCTCTATTTCTCCCTGCTCCCTTCTCACAGGGAGTGAGAACAGGCCGGGCTCCATTTTCACAGGCTGTGCAATTAGTTGGGGTTTAATGTGACCGCCTTTTTGTGTCCAGCCGACTTCATTAGCGACCTGCTATCATACTGCCAGGCAAATCCCTTCTCAAATCCATATACTATTGCTGCTAAAATGCCAATTCGTGGCTTCGGTTGTTGTGGCCGATGACAAACAGATGAATAATTCTAAGAGGATCAGTGATATTGAAGTGCAAGCTCAGATTTTGAATTGTACATTTCATATAACAACATCAGAAATGTTAAACTTCATATTCCCCCTCGAATACGTCAATCTAGTCTATCAATTCTAGACTATCAATCTAGTCGCATTGATTTTTGGACGTACTATTTTTTGCCGTACCAATAAATTTTATTAGAGTGAATATAAATCCGTTTAACTCATAAAGACAGAAAGTAAACGAACGTCCAAAAATCGATGTGTGTGTGATTGGCATTACGATATTCACAATCTAGTGTAATCAAAAATACTCTTCAAAAATTAGTTTTCTATAGTTTCCATACCATTCCCATAATTTCGTCTACCTTCTCTCGGGAATGAGTTGATCTTGATAATAATAATGTGATCGTATTTCGTGAATGAATTCCTCCCTCACATTAAAATCCATTGAAATATATTTAGTTATCCAAGCTTCGGAGTTTATAAAAACTATCACAAAGGGTCTACGAGTAGGCCTATATAAAGAATTGAACATTGAGATTTTATTATTATCATTGTTAATTGATTTCAAATATATTATTCCCCGGTTTCTAGCAAGAATCTAATGCATGAAACATATGGATTTAATATAGATTTTTTGGTTCATGAGATTTAATAAATGTTCAAGAAACCAGGCGTGAATCGCTTGGATGTCTGTTGTATCCTATGAAGAAGAAAATTGGATAAATGCTGAGTTAATCTTGTTCTCACAATCGAATGTTTCTTCAACCATGAGCCATGAGCACTCATTGTTTGTTCAGTCAATGTTGAATCCATATTTATCCGATTCAGATGAAAACTTTAGAAATTGTATTGTTCTACCAAACTTCAGCAAGCCATTTCATCAATGGCTAAAGCTAACAGGAAATGGGAATGCTAGTTCAATATTTCGATTAAGATTGCTTTGTGGAACGTAATTTTCACTATTTGTTTTTTCACTTTTATGGCTTGAAATGTAAATTACATTCAGACAGATATGCTTCAAATAGAACCTATGATGATTGAATCTTTATTCTCAACTCCCGATTGTGAAATTCAAATCAGATTGATTTTATGCTCAAGTAGTCCCCAATATGAGGCACTACAAAATAAACATTCATAGCACAATGCAATCTTTAAATCACATAGTTCGATTGTTAGTTATATAGTCATCAAGTACTTAAATGTTCTAGTTCTAGGACGAGCTTCAATACTCGATGGATATCTCAAATCATTTATCAAGAAGAACGAGGTCAAGTTCAGCGAAGAAACTGATACTCTAATCTCTATCCAAGCACTTGGCGAGAAAAGCAAAGATCTTCAATGGGAAATTCAATCTCCGGAGCAGAACTGTACTTATTGTGTTGGGAGGTGGAATTTTATTTACGGTTGAAGCGAGCAGGGTTTGAGAGCACTTATCTCTGTCGACCTATGAAAAACATGAACAATTCTTTCTCGAAAGAAAGAATTGGAATTCGCCAGAAACGTACAGAAAAAGCTGTTACATTTTTCCCGTTCATAATTTTTCTACTGAAAAAGATCGCAACTCACGTACATACTCTACCATTAAATGAAATTATACACATATTGGAAGCTTGAGTGCATGTTCAAGCTTCAAGTCCCAGGAAATGTGTCTTAGGAAAATGATTCCACTCGATTAAAGTTGATTTCAAAATTTCATTTGAATGTTATTTTACAATACATTGGAAATTCAATTTTTATGATTCATGATTGAAAATCTCTCATCGTATGTTACTATTTTTGAGAGTAGTACCTTTGATTCAAAATAGAATATGATTATAGTTTATTGATCTTGTATTTGGTTATCATCCAATTACATGTTCATACTTTCAAGAGTAGTATCCCAAATTTCCATCGAA